>NC_059194.1:46333722-46388722 GCF_020615455.1 Coregonus clupeaformis | reverse complement strand
TAACTGACCATCCTGAAGACATACTCCCTCTAAAACCTAACTGACCACCCTGAAGACCTACTCCCTCTAAAACCTAACTGACCACCCTGAAGACCTACTCCCTCTAAAACCTAACTGACTATCTCACTGGGTGGGAGGTAGGGTTGGGTTATGCATTTAACCATCAACTGGTCATGTTCATTAGGATACACCGTAGCAAAACATTTTGCAACAAAAAAGGAAAACAATAATTTCTTATTGGACAAGTTCGGATAAGACCTCCCTGTTTATTGGACCAGTTCAGATAAGACCTCCCTGTTTATTGGACCAGTTCAGATAAGACCTCCCTGTTTATTGGACCAGTTCAGATAAGACCTCCCTGTTTATTGGACCAGTTCAGATAAGACCTCCCTGTTTCATTATATTGGACCTTTCTTATTGGACCAGTTCAGATAAGACCTCCCTGTTTCATTATATTGGACCTTTCTTATTGGACCAGTTCAGATAAGACCTCCCTGTTTCATGATGTTGGACCTTTCTTATTGGACCTTTCTTCCATTTCCTGCCTACTAAAACACAACCCTGGAAATGTCTGTCACATTTGGAGCAGTCCAACCGATATAGGACACTTGTCCCTCCCTGGACATTGACATTGAGTCATTCCCCCTTGGGAGGTTGTTTTTGAAGTCTATTTTTAAGGCGCTTGGAAAGGGCTTGGAGACGGCTGCCATCGTGTTAAATGCCATACCGACTTCCCACCGTGACTGGGTCATTAAACCACTGTTGTCACCGGTGGTGTGCTGAAGTCCTGCACAGATTCAGTTCTGCACACATCAATCCACACCTCAACACTATGTTAAAAATGCTGCTAAAAATGCCTGTGCCCTTTAGGTGACCGTGTCAGAGAGAAAAATGCATGTTTGATACTTACTGGAGTCTCAACGCCAAGAGCAAGGCCGAGGAGAAGTGTGTTTTAGTTTTCACTGCAGAGAGTTAGACAGTCTTATTAACAAGCTACTCATAGCAAGGCTGAGGACAGACCAAGCATTACAGCCAGGACCCGGGAACCTCATTAAAACAACAGCAATACTACTGTTAGTCCTGTTAGCTTAACACCCAACACAGAAAGATATGTAGAGATCAACAGAGGGCCCTGTTCCTCTGATATGGTCAACGATACTACTGTTAGTCCTGTTAGCTTAAGACCAACACGTATGTAGATATCAACCAGAATAGTAGCCATGCTGTTTTACCCAGAGGCCATGCTTTCTTTGTCTTATCAGCTGTGTTGAAGTGTTGACAGTTTGTTTGTTTGTTTGTTTGTTTGTTTGTTTGTGGTGTTTGTGGTGTTTGAACAGAGAACCCTGTTCCTCTGATGTGGTGTGTAGATGCCAGAGAAAACCGAAAGCCAGTAAGATGGACGATAAGGGTTTGGTGGACATACAGTACACTCTTAGAAAAAAAGGTGCTATCTAGAACCTAAAAGGGTTCTTCAGCTTTCCCCATAGCGGAACCCTTTGAAAAAGCCTTTTTGGTTCCAGATATAACCCTTTTGGTTCCAGGTAGAACCCTTTTGAGTTCCATGTAGAACCTTTTTCAAAATAGTTCTACCTGGAACCAAAAAGGGTTCTTCCTGGAACCAAAAGAGGTTATCCAATGGGGACAGCTGTATAACCCTTTCTTAAGCCTTTTTTCTAAAAGTGTAGAGAGAGAATGGTGTGTAGTGATTGTACCCACAGGAAGGGTTTGTAGTGGAGGACATAGAGAGAGAATGGTGTGTAGTGATTGTACCCACAGGAAGGGTTTGTAGTGGAGGACATAGAGAGAGAATGGTGTGTAGTGATTGTACCCACAGGAAGGGTTTGTAGTGGAGGACATAGAGAGAGAATGGTGTGTAGTGATTGTACCCACAGGAAGGGTTTGTAGTGGAGGACATAGAGAGAGAATGGTGTGTAGTGATTGTACCCACAGGAAGGGTTTGTAATGGAGGACATAGAGAGAGAATGGTGTGTAGTGATTGTACCCACAGGAAGGGTTTGTAGTGGAGGACATAGAGAGAGAATGGTGTGTAGTGATTGTACCCACAGGAAGGGTTTGTAGTGGAGGACATAGAGAGAGAATGGTGTGTAGTGATTGTACCCACAGGAAGGGTTTGTAGTGGAGGACATAGAGAGAGAATGGTGTGTAGTGATTGTACCCACAGGAAGGGTTTGTAGTGGAGGACATAGAGAGAGAATGGTGTGTAGTGATTGTACCCACAGGAAGGGTTTGTAGTGGAGGACATAGAGAGAGAATGGTGTGTAGTGATTGTACCCACAGGAAGGGTTTGTAGTGGAGGACATAGAGAGAGAATGGTGTGTAGTGATTGTACCCACAGGAAGGGTTTTAGTAGTGGAAGGACATAGAGAGAGAATGGTGTGTAGTGATTGTACCCACAGGAAAGGTTTGTAGTGGAGGACATAGAGAGAGAATGGTGTGTAGTGATTGTACCCACAGGAAGGGTTTGTAGTGGAGGACATAGAGAGAGAATGGTGTGTAGTGATTGTACCCACAGGAAACATGGTTTACAAAGACACAAAACATTTCCAAGGGCTTAGCTACCTACCTCAGTGTACTCCTGCAGCTATAGCCTTTCTACAGTAACATCAACCTACCTGCAATACAGACAGCTCAGTGTAAACCTTAATACAGACAGCTCAGTGTAAACCTTAATACAGACAGCTCAGTGTAAACCTTAATACAGACAGCTCAGTGTAAACCTTAATACAGACAGCTCAGTGTAAACCTTAATACAGACAGCTCAATGTAAACCTTAATACAGACAGCTCAATGTAAACCTTAATACAGACAGCTCAGTGTAAACCTTAATACAGACAGCTCAATGTAAACCTTAATACAGACAGCTCAATGTAAACCTTAATACAGACAGCTCAGTGTAAACCTTAATACAGACAGCTCAGTGTAAACCTTAATACAGACAGCTCAATGTAAACCTTAATACAGACAGCTCAATGTAAACCTTATTACAGACAGCTCAATGTAAACCTTAATACAGACAGCTCAGTGTAAACCTTAATACAGACAGCTCAGTGTAAACCTTAATACAGACAGCTCAGTGTAAACCTTAATACAGACAGCTCAATGTAAACCTTAATACAGACAGCTCAATGTAAACCTTAATACAGACAGCTCAATGTAAACCTTAATACAGACAGCTCAGTGTAAACCTTAATACAGACAGCTCAATGTAAACCTTAATACAGACAGCTCAGTGTAAACCTTAATACAGACAGCTCAATGTAAACCTTAATACAGACAGCTCAGTGTAAACCTTAATACAGACAGCTCAGTGTAAACCTTAATACAGACAGCTCAGTGTAAACCTTAATACAGACAGCTCAATGTAAACCTTAATACAGACAGCTCAATGTAAACCTTAATACAGACAGCTCAGTGTAAACCTTAATACAGACAGCTCAATGTAAACCTTAATACAGACAGCTCAATGTAAACCTTAATACAGACAGCTCAATGTAAACCTTAATACAGACAGCTCAGTGTAAACCTTAATACAGACAGCTCAATGTAAACCTTAATACAGACAGCTCAATGGAAACCTTAATACAGACAGCTCAGTGTAAACCTTAATACAGACAGCTCAATGGAAACCTTAATACAGACAGCTCAATGTAAACCTTAATACAGACAGCTCAATGTAAACCTTAATACAGACAGCTCAATGTAAACCTTAATACAGACAGCTCAATGTAAACCTTAATACAGACAGCTCAGTGTAAACCTTAATACAGACAGCTCAATGTAAACCTTAATACAGACAGCTCAATGGAAACCTTAATACAGACAGCTCAGTGTAAACCTTAATACAGACAGCTCAATGGAAACCTTAATACAGACAGCTCAATGTAAACCTTAATACAGACAGCTCAATGTAAACCTTAATACAGACAGCTCAATGTAAACCTTAATACAGACAGCTCAATGTAAACCTTAATACAGACAGCTCAATGTAAACCCTAATACAGACAGCTCAATGTAAACCTTAATACAGACAGCTCAGTGGAAACCTTAATACAGACAGCTCAATGTAAACCTTAATACAGACAGCTCAATGGAAACCTTAATACAGACAGCTCAATGTAAACCTTAATACAGACAGCTCAATGTAAACCTTAATACAGACAGCTCAATGTAAACCTTAATACAGACAGCTCAGTGTAAACCTTAATAATACAGACAGTTTCTCGCACTCTATACTGAAAGAGCTTTTTGATTAATCCAGGGATAGGCTTAATCTGGGTCTATATCAGGGATGTCAAACTCATTTTTCCCCGCTGGCCGTATCCGATCTTCGATCGAGGGCCACACTTAAAATGAATTATACTTCCTCGCCGTCAAAGGTTGCAAAAAATAGTCCTCTATCCATCGCTTTTGGAATATCCGGTGCTCCCTGACCGTCTACCTTTTGGTTCGATGACTGGACAAGCTGGACAGAGTGAAGAGACTATAGATGACTGTTATCAAGCTGGACAGAGTGAAGAGACTATAAATGACTGTTATCAAGCTGGACAGAGTGAAGAGACTATAGATTACTGTTATCAAGCTGGACAGAGTGAAGAGACTATAAATGACTGTTATCAAGCTGGACAGTGTGAAGAGACTATAAATGACTGTTATCAAGCTGGACAGAGTGAATAGACTATAAATGACTGTTATCAAGCTGGACAGAGTGAAGAGACTATAAATGTCTGTTATCAAGCTGGACAGAGTGAAGAGACTATAAATGACTGTTATCAAGCTGGACAGAGTGAAGAGACTATAAATGACTGTTATCAAGCTGGACACAGTGAAGAGACTATAAATGACTGTTATCAAGCTGGACAGAGTGAAGAGACTATAAATGACCTTTATCAAGCTGGACAGAGTGAAGAGACTATAAATGACTGTTATCAAGCTGGACAGAATGAAGATACTATAAATGACTGTTATCAAGCTGGACAGAGTGAAGAGACTATAAATGACTGTTATCAAGCTGGACAGAGTGAAGAGACTATAGATGACTGTTATCAAGCTGGACACAGTGAAGAGACTATAAATGACTGTTATCAAGCTGGACAGAGTGACGAGACTATAAATGACTGTTATCAAGCTGGACAGAGTGAAGAGACTATAAATGACTGTTATCAAGCTGGACAGAGTGAAGAGACTATAAATGACTGTTATCAAGCTGGACAGAGTGAAGATACTATAAATGACTGTTATCAAGCTGGACACAGTGAAGAGACTATAAATGACTGTTATCAAGCTGGACAGAGTGAAGAGACTATAAATGACTGTTATCAAGCTGGACAGAGTGAAGAGACTATAGATGACTGTTATCAAGCTGGACAGAGTGAAGAGACTATAGATGACTGTTATCAAGCTGGACAGAGTGAAGAGACTATAGATGACTGTTATCAAGCTGGACAGAGTGAAGAGACTATAAATGACTGTTATCAAGCTGGACAGAGTGAAGAGACTATAAATGACTGTTATCAAGCTGGACAGAGTGAAGAGACTATAAATGACTGTTATCAAGGTGGACAGAGTGAAGAGACTGTAAATGACTGTTATCAAGCTGCAGGGGCAGTGTGTTCAATAGGGCGATATGGGCGACGCACTGCCAAACGGGAAAAGGAAGGGATTTTTTTTCTAATCAATTATATCACGGCAACAGTAGTTATCAGTGTTCTAATCTGATCTGACTGCCACTAAATGTCAAATCAGGCTAAAGTCGTGCTTCAAATGGCCCCGCCCGTTTTTGGGGCGATTTCAGTCATGTTGAAAATCGCCCAGAAGTCTGTCATAGACTCCCATGTAAAATCTATTTTTTTCAAATTTCAAAGCTTTCAATACAATCTCTATGGGTGTCTGTGGGCTTGCACTTACGCGCTTTCGTCATACGTGACGTAACCATGAACGTAACTAAGAAAATAGCGGCTAGCAGCGTCTCTGTTGCGACCTGCAGTGTGGCGTTATCTTATGTTTTTAATTTGTACACTTAGTGGCGTTATTTTATGTTTTTAATTTGTACACTTAGTTTACAAACATTCTGCCAACCATGGATTTCCAGTGGTGGGTTTTGGACTGATCTTGTTGATCGTGTACATACCCGCTACGAACGGACTAAATAATGAAAACGCTGCTGGCAGCGGAATCCAATACAGCTGGGAGACTTGGCTGGATGACAGAGTCCCGGACAGAGAAGTGGAGCCGGCCGGCTTCACCCTGGTCAGAGCGGACCGCGATCTGACACAGTCACAGGGAAAATCGATCCTGGTAAGAGAGCGACTCTGTACCCCCGACATTGAACTGCTTTCTGTGTCACTGCGACCTTACTATCTGCCCCGTGAGTTCCCCCAATTGTTTGTTACCGTTGTGTACTGTTGATAATCACAAGTTTACTGGAGAACTGAGACCAAGTAGAGACTTTGGACAGGGTGGATATGGTATAATAAAGGCAGTTTATTCAGAGGTAAAGATATCTGGAATCGCGTGCACGGACTCGTTCGTCAAACTCTTAGGGAGCTATCTGAAGAGAGCCCCGAAAACATTGTGTGCAGACATTTTATACAATAAATGATGTAGGTTGAATCTAGTAGTTCTGATCTTCTGATTGGTTCTGATGAGTTGGGCGAGGTCCCCTCCACTGTTGCATTGGCTCTGAGTCGGGTTCTCTGTCTTCAAATGTTCAGCCTAAAGAGAGGGGATTTTTGTGTGTGTGTGTGTGTGTGTGTTTAACAGTGATGATGTGTGTGTGTGTGTGTGTTATCAGTGATGATGTGTGTGTGTGTGTGTGTGTGTGTGTGTGTTCCTCAGAGCAAGAACTCGTGAGTTGGAAGAACTGAGAGACCTATGGCGTGGGTGTTGTCCTTGGCCACCTGCTGACAAGGCTGACAAGATAGGACTCTTTTGTCCATTGTTATAGGATAGGAACAGCATTGATTGAAAACAAACGCCCAACACAAAATGGGTCATGCACAAGATTTTAGTCAGACCAAGCTATAACATTATATATTTACTACGACAGTACATTCAACCAAAAGCTAATATAACAAAGGCATCAGAGATTATTTATAATCTGTCACAGAAACTGGAATCCATCTCCCCAGATCAGTCAATAAATGCTTCTGGTATTGACTTATATGCTGCCCCTGTCTTCATGTTGTTGCTGGACATATCTTTTTTAAAATGTGTGTAGGTCACCTAAATCATCAGAAAAATTGCCCCTCCTGAGAATTTTTTCAGGAGCCGCCACTGTCAAGCTGGACAGAGTGAAGAGACTATAAATGACTGTTATCAAGCTGGACAGAGTGAAGAGACTATAAATGACTGTTATCAAGCTGGACAGAGTGAAGAGACTATACATGACTGTTATCAAGCTGGACAGAGTGAAGAGACTATAAATGACTGTTATCAAGCTGGACAGAATGAAGAGACTATAAATGGCTGTTATCAAGCTGGACACGGTGAAGAGACTATAAATGTAGGTTCATAATCATTATCATCGGTACCGGAGCGCCAAGTCTAGCTCCAAAAGACTTCTCAACAGCTTCTACCCCCAAGCCATAAGACTCCTGAACAGCTAATCAAATGGCTACCCGGACTATTTGCACTGCCCCCCCACCCCCACCCCATCTTTTTACGCTGCTGCTACTCTGTTAATTATTTATGCATAGTCACTTTAACTCTACCCACATGTACATATTACTTCAACTACCTCAACTAGCCGGTGCCCCCGCACATTGACTCTGCACCGGTACCCCCCCTGTATATATAGCCTCCCTACTGTTATTTTATTTTACTTCTGCTCTTTTTTTCTCAACACTTTTTTGTTGTTGTTTTATTTTACCTTTTTATTTAAAAAAAAACTGCATTGTTGGTTAAGGGCTTGTAAGTAAGCATTTCACTGTAATGTCTACACCTGTTGTATTCGGCGCATGTGGCCAATAACGTTTGATTTGATTTGATTTGATTTCAACACAGTTTTGATTTGGTTTTAGTCATTTCAATGTCAATTAAGATCTTTTTGTTTTTGTTTTACTCAAACCACCCACAGGCCGGGATGAATAGGCCCATAGGCCGTATGTTTGACACCTTGTGTCTACAGTGTTTCTTTAATAATGTAATAATAATAATAATAATAAGATTAATAATATTAATAATATTAATAATATTAATAATATTAATAATATTAATAATAATAACCCCCCTGTAGGACAGACCCACTAGAGCTGATGATCAGACAATAGGTCTGATCCAGGCATCTCTGCACAGTGCAGACACCTTGAGCAGACACTGGGTAATTTACGAGCAGACACCATTTAAACTCCGTCAGCAAACGATAGCAATGATACTCAGAATAAATGTTAATGGGCTACGGCTGCCATGGGGCAGCAGCTGTTGTCTCGGCCCAGGGGTGGGTGTGTGGGTGTGTTTGTGTGTGTGTGTGTGTGTGTGCGTGTGTGTAGTGTGTGCTGCTGTGTACTGCTGTGCGCTCGAAGGCAGGGATTTAACGAGAGCAATTGGGTTTGATCCTACCACCCACCATTCTACCACCAGTCGTTTCTCTCAGCTTTACCCCTTTGTAAGCAGTTAGCTTTAGCTTCAGACCAGTTTTCCCCTTCAGGTTTAGCATCAACGCTAAGAGGTTAGCTTTAGCTTCAGGTTGCTCCATCAGGTTTAGCATCAACGCTAAGAGGTTAGCTTTAGCTTCAGGTTGCTCCATCAGGTTTAGCATCAACGCTAAGAGGTTAGCTTTAGCTTCAGGTTGCTCCATCAGGTTTAGCATCAATGCTAAGAGATTAGCTTTAGCTTCAGGTTGCTGCATCAGGTTTAGCATCAATGCTAAGAGGTTAGCTTTAGCTTCAGGTTTCTCCATCAGGTTTAGCATCAATGCTATCGCCATATTAGAGACACATATTTCCCTCAGATTACACAGATCCACAAATAATTTGAAAACAAATCCAATTTTGATAAACTCCCATATCTATTGGGTGAAATACCACAGTGTGCAATCACAGCAGCAAGATTTGTGACCTGTTGCCACAAGAAAAGGGCAACCAGTGAAGAACAAACACCATTGTAAATACAACCCATATTTATGTTTATTTTCCCATTTGTACTTTAACTATTTGCACATCATTATAACACTGTATAGAGCCATAATATGACATTTGAAATGTATTTTGGAAATTTTTGGAGTGTAATGTTTACTGTTAATTTTTATTGTTTAGTTAAATTTTGTTTATTATCTATTTCACTTTCTTTGGCAATGTAAACTTATGTTTCCCATGCCAATAAAGCCCCTTAAATTAAAATTGAATTGAGAGAGAGAGAGAGATATTTTACTTGCTTTGGCAAAGTAAAGATATGTTTCCCATGCCAATAAAGCCTCTTAAATTGAAATTGAATTGATAGAGAGAGAGAGAGGGAGGGAGAGAGAGAGAGAGAGGGAGGGAGAGAGAGAGAGAGAGAGAGAGAGAGAGAGAGAGAGAGAGAGAGAGAGAGAGAGAGAGAGAGGTGAGGAAAACTACACATGATGATATACAGCATACTGGATGGAGTCATTACAACCCAGCATCAGCCCTGATTGCTTTCTCTCTGACTTGATTACTGTGTTGTATTAACCTGTCTGTCAGTCTTTCTCTCTGACTTGATTTGACTGTGTTGTATTAACCTGTCTGTCAGTCTTTCTCTCTGACTTGATTTGACTGTGTTGTATTAACCTGTCTGTCAGTCTTTCTCTCTGACTTGATTTGACTGTGTTGTATTAACCTGTCTGTCAGTCTTTCTCTCTGACTTGATTTGACTGTGTTGTATTAACCTGTCTGTCAGTCTTTCTCTCTGACTTGATTTTACTGTGTTGGATTAATAATAATAATATGCCATTTAGCAGACGCTTTTATCCAAAGCGACTTACAGTCATGCGTGCATACATTTTTGTGTATGGGCGGTCCCGGGGATCGAACCCACTACCTTGGCGTTACAAGCGCCGTGCTCTACCAGCTGAGCTACAGAGGACCACATTAACCTGTCTGTCAGTCTTTCGCGCTCGTTTTTCCCAGATTAGTGTCTGAGCGCAGCACGGCAAGAAACAAAGATTTGAATAATAATGAGTTTATAAAGCAGCAGCATTAAACAAGGTTGATGTCACGTTTGAATTACTCCCTTGGGATTTAGTGAAAGGTTTATCGGAAAGCATCAACAGCATTGAAGGCAAGTCGTATCTGTTCTGAGTAAAGGTCTATCTGTTCTGAATAAAGATCTACCTGCTCTGAGTAAAGATCTACCTGGTTTGAACAAAGATCTACCTGGTTTGAACAAAGATCTATCTGTTCTGAATAAAGATCTACCTGTTTTGAAGAAAGATCTACCTGTTCTGAGTAAAGATCTACCTGGTTTGAACAAAGATCTACCTGCTCTGAATAACTATCTACCTGCTCTGAACAAAGGTATGCTCATGGTTCGCTGAACTGCGGAACTCCCAGAAGGCTGAGTGCGTATCTATCAGTAATTCTAAGAACATTATTTCAAGCTAAGATAAATGCTTTAAAAAAAAAAAAAAAACAGTTGCTTACGGTAGAAGAACACAGTTAATTTCTCGCAAGCTACTGGTGAACTATTAGCAGAACAATCGTTGACACTGTGTGCGCGTCCATTAAAGAGCCACTGAATGTCACACGGGGCGGGGCCTGTTTAATGTGTCACAGTAAGCTGTATTCTGGTTTTACTTTACCATGTCCCCTTGAAGTGACCCTTAACTGATAGGACTAATCTTTACCATGTCCCCTTGAAGTGGCCCTTAACTGATTAGGAATAGTCTTTACCATGTCCCCTTGAAGTGGCCCTTAACTGATTAGGAATAGTCTTTACCATGTCCCCTTGAAGTGGCCCTTAACTGATTAGGAATAGTCTTTACCATGTCCCCTTGAAGTGGCCCTTAACTGATTAGAATAGTTTTACCATGTCCCCTTGAAGTGGCCCTTAACTGATTAGGAATAGTCTTTACCATGTCCCCTTGAAGTGGCCCCTTAACTGATTAGGAATAGTCTTTACCATGTCCCCTTGAAGTGGCCCTTAACTGATTAGGACTAGTCTTTACCATGTCCCCTTGAAGTGGCCCTTAACTGATTAGGAATAGTCTTTACCATGTCCCCTTGAAGTGGCCCTTAACTGATTAGGAATAGTCTTTACCATGTCCCCTTGAAGTGGCCCTTAACTGATAGGAATAGTCTTTACCATGTCCCCTTGAAGTGGCCCTTAACTGGTTAGGACTAGTCTTTGTTTCGTTGCTCTGTATTGAACCAAATGGCTGGTGTTTTAGTATAATCATGGTATTCAGTAGATGGCTATTTCCAGCCGTGATGTACTGTAGCTTTTCTTCGCTGTTTCATTGAAGCGTTCTTGTCTAAAGTGGCATCCCTCTGAGGCCAGGCCTTACTGTCGTTATACACTATAACTACTTAAAGGGGCATTCTGCATGCGCCTTAGCAAGTGTGTCTGTCTGAAGACAGGGCTGCAGACGTGTGTGTGTGTGTGTGTACGTGTGTGTGTACGTGTGTGTGTGTGTGTGCATGTACGTGTGTGTGTTTGTGCGCTCACCTCTCTGAAGTAGCAGCAGACACAAAGACACACAGACACACAGACACACACACACACACACACACACACACACACACACACATACACACACACACACACACACATACACACACACACACACACACACACACACAGACACACAACAATCTCTGCCATAGCAGGGGCCGTATAATGGCTACTCCATTATCCTGGAGGAGGAAAAATGAAGGAGAGTTGTTTTTCTCTCCTCTCTCTTTCCCTCCCTCCCTCCCTCCCTCCCTCCCTCCCTCCCTCCCTCCCTCCCTCCCTCCCTCCTCACAACAGTTATAGGTGCAGTGCATGCAGCTCTCTCTGTAAATGACACAGCAGTGGGTTGTCAGATTCCTCTGCCTAGTGCAGCAGTTGATAGCTAGTGATTTGAATTAGAGGCTCCACTGAGTAGCTACGCTGTGTCCCAAATGGTACCCTATTCTCTGTATAGTACACTACTTTTGACCAGAGCTCTATGAAGGTAGTGCACTATGTAGGGGATAGGAGTGCCATTTGGGACTGAACCTATAGAATGAGGGTTTTTCTGGAGCAGGGAGTGGGTGGGATGTGTGTTGAGAGCAGCCCCTGAATAACACACTCTCTCCTCCATTCTCATCCACTCTCCCCCTCCTCTCATCCATTATCTCCTCTCCTCTCCTCCACTCTCATTCTCTCCTCTTATCCATCCTCTCTCCTCCACTCTCCTCCTCTCCTCCATCCTCTCCTCCACTCTCCTCCTCTCCTCTCCTCCACTCAGCTCCACAATACTACCCCATCCCCCCCTCCAACCCCAGAGTGATATGTTACCTGCTTCTTATTGCATGTCCACTGCCTGTAACTTTATCTACCAATACAGGCTGGGTTTTTATATTAGCAGAGGTTGTATATAATTTATTGATTGAACATGGCAATAGAGAGAGACTGGAGCTTACAGAGTAATTGCAGGGTCAGGTTTGAGGGTGGGTGAATAGAGAGAGATGTGTCGAGTTGGTTTGTCTGGTAGGTCATGGCGTCCTATGACTAACACAGAAAAATTACTTCCATTGTCCTCCAAGAGTGGCTAAGAAAACCACCTTATCTTTTACATCCTCTTTTACAACCTCTTAACCGCTAGGCTACCTGCCGCCCTGAGCGATGTAGCGATGTAGCGATGTAGGGATGTAGCGATGTAGGGATGTAGCGATGTAGCGATGTAGGGATGTAGCGATGTAGGGATGTAGGGATGTAGGGATGTAGCGATGTAGCGATGTAGGGATGTAGGGATGTAGCGATGTAGGGATGTAGCGATGTAGCGATGTAGCGATGTAGGGATGTAGCGATGTAGCGATGTAGCGATGTAGGGATGTAGCGATGTAGGGATGTAGGGATGTAGCGATGTAGGGATGTAGCGATGTAGCGATGTAGGGATGTAGCGATGTAGGGATGTAGCGATGTAGGGATGTAGCGGTGTAGCGATGTAGCGATGTAGGGATGTAGGGATGTAGGGATGTAGCGATGTAGGGATGTAGCGATGTAGGGATGTAGGGATGTAGGGATGTAGGGATGTGACGATGTAGGGATGTAGCGGTGTAGCGATGTAGCGTGTAGGGATGTAGGGATGTAGGGATGAGTGTAGGGATGTAGGGATGTAGCGATGTAGGGATGTAGCGATGTAGGGATGTAGGGATGTAGCGATGTAGGGATGTAGCGATGTAGGGATGTAGCGATGTAGGGATGTAGGGATGTAGCGATGTAGCGATGTAGGGATGTAGCGATGTAGGGATGTAGCGATGTAGGGATGTAGGGATGTAGCGATGTAGGGATGTAGCGATGTAGCGATGTAGGGATGTAGGGATGTAGCGATGTAGGGATGTAGCGATGTAGGGATGTAGCGATGTAGGGATGTAGCGATGTAGGGATGTAGCGATGTAGGGATGTAGCGATGTAGGGATGTAGGGATGTAGCGATGTAGCGATGTAGCGATGTAGGGATGTAGCGATGTAGCGATGTAGGGATGTAGCGATGTAGGATGTAGGGATGTAGCGAGGTAGCAATGTACAGATGTAGGGATGTAGCGATGTAGGGATGTAGGGATGTAGCGATGTAGCGATGTAGGGATGTAGCGATGTAGGGATGTAGCGATGTAGGGATGTAGCGATGTAGCGATGTAGGGATGTAGCGATGTAGGGATGTAGCGATGTAGGGATGTAGCGATGTAGGGATGTAGGGATGTAGCGATGTAGGGATGTAGGGATGTAGCGATGTAGCGATGTAGGGATGTAGCGATGTAGGGGCGTAGGGATGTAGGGATGTAGCGATGTAGGGATGTAGGGATGTAGCGATGTAGGGATGTAGGGATGTAGGGATGTAGCGATGTAGGGATGTAGGGATGTAGGGATGTAGCGATGTAGGGATGTAGGGATGTAGCGATGTAGCGATGTAGCGATGTAGGGATGTAGCGATGTAGGGATGTAGCGATGTAGGGATGTAGCGATGTAGCGATGTAGCGATGTAGGGATGTAGGGATGTAGTGATGTAGCGGTGTAGGGATGTAGCGATGTAGGGATGTAGCGATGTAGGGATGTAGGGATGTAGCGATGTAGGGATGTAGCGATGTAGGGATGTAGCGATGTAGCGATGTAGGGATGTAGCGATGTAGGGATGTGGCGATGCGATGTAGGGATGTAGGGATGTAGGGATGTAGCGATGTAGGGATGTAGGGATGTAGCGATGTAGCGATGTAGCGATGTAGGGATGTAGGGATGTAGGGATGTAGCGATGTAGCGATGTAGGGATGTAGCGGTGTAGCGATGTAGCGATGTAGGGATGTAGCGATGTAGGGATGTAGCGATGTAGCGATGTAGCGATGTAGGGATGTAGCGATGTAGGGATGTAGCGATGTAGGGATGTAGCGATGTAGGGATGTAGCGATGTAGGGATGTAGCGATGTAGCGATGTAGGGATGTAGGGATGTAGGGATGTAGCGATGTAGCGATGTAGGGATGTAGGGATGTAGGGATGTAGCGATGTAGGGATGTAGCGATGTAGCGATGTAGCGATGTAGGGATGTAGCGATGTAGGGATGTAGCGATGTAGCGATGTAGCGATGTAGGGATGTAGGGATGTAGCGATGTAGGGATGTAGGGATGTAGCGATGTAGCGGCAGTGTTCCTTAGCATAGAACATATACCGCGCTTTGATAAAGCTTTTTTTACACAACTTCTATGGCTAGTAGAAAGGTATTATTCCAGTATCTCTTCCACAGAAGAAGATGATGAACGTTTTAGCTGGCTGCTCTGATGAGTCTCATTTGGGTAGATCCATCTACATCACTGAGTAACAGTCCCCTGATCTCTGATGAGTGTCTTGTGGGTAGATCCATCTACATCACTGAGTAACAGTCCCCTGATCTCTGATGAGTGTCTTGTGGGTAGATCCATCTACATCACTGAGTAACAGTCCCCTGATCTCTGATGAGTGTCTTGTGGGTAGATCCCTCTACATCACTGAGTAACAGTCCCCTGATCTCTGATGAGTGTCTTGTGGGTAGATCCCTCTACATCACTGAGTAACAGTCCCCTGATCTCTGATGAGTGTCTTGTGGGTAGATCCATCTACATCACTGAGTAACAGTCCCTGATCTCTGATGAGTGTCTTGTGGGTAGATCCATCTACATCACTGAGTAACAGTCCCCTGATCTCTGATGAGTGTCTTGTGGGTAGATCCATCTACATCACTGAGTAACAGTCCCCTGATCTCTGATGAGTGTCTTGTGGGTAGATCCCTCTACATCACTGAGTAACAGTCCCCTGATCTCTGATGAGTGTCTTGTGGGTAGATCCATCTACATCACTGAGTAACAGTCCCCTGATCTCTGATGAGTGTATTGTGGGTAGATCCATCTACATCACTGAATAACAGTCCCCTGATCTTACATTGTTCAATGGAAATTGAATGTGTCATAGTTGAGAAAATTCTGAAAGAGCTGGACATTTCTGTCTATCTATTATAGAATCTAGATTTCTGAGATTTTGTTGACTTAGCTGATCTTTTTCTATATTATATTGACTTAGCTGATCTATTTCTATATTCTGTTGACTTAGCTGATCTATTTCTATATTATATTGACTTAGCTGATCTATTTCTATATTCTATTGACTTAGCTGATCTATTTCTATATTCTATTGACTTAGCTGATCTATTTCAATATTCTATTGACTTAGCTGATCTATTTCTATATTCTATTGACTTAGCTGATCTATTTCTATATTCTATTGACTTAGCTGATCTATTTCTATATTATATTGACTTAGCTGATCTATTTCTATATTATATTGACTTAGCTGATCTATTTCTATATTCTATTGACTTAGCTGATCTATTTCTATATTCTATTGACTTAGCTGATCTATTTCTATATTATATTGACTTAGCTGATCTATTTCTATATTCTGTTGACTTAGCTGATCTATTTCTATATTCTATTGACTTAGCTGATCTATTTCTATATTCTATTGACTTAGCTGATCTATTTCTATATTCTATTGACTTAGCTGATCTATTTCTATATTCTGTTGACTTAGCTGATCTATTTCTATATTCTGTTGACTTAGCTGATCTATTTCTATATTCTATTGACTTAGCTGATCTATTTCTATATTCTATTGACTTAGCTGATCTATTTCTATATTCTATTGACTTAGCTGATCTATTTCTATATTCTATTGACTTAGCTGATCTATTTCTATATTATATTGACTTAGCTGATCTATTTCTATATTATATTGACTTAGCTGATCTATTTCTATATTCTATTGACTTAGCTGATCTATTTCTATATTCTATTGACTTAGCTGATCTACTTCTATATTCTATTGACTTAGCTGATCTATTTCTATATTCTATTGACTTAGCTGATCTATTTCTATATTCTATTGACTTAGCTGATCTATTTCTATATTCTATTGACTTAGCTGATCTATTTCTATATTCTATTGACTTAGCATATCTATTTCTATATTCTATTGACTTAGCTGATCTATTTCTATATTCTATTGACTTAGCTGATCTATTTCTATATTCTATTGACTTAGCTGATCTATTTCTATATTCTATTGACTTAGCTGATCTATTTCTATATTCTATTGACTTAGCTGATCTTTTTCTATATTCTATTGACTTAGCTGATCTTTTTCTATATTCTGTTGACTTAGCTGATCTATTTCTATATTCTATTGACTTAGCTGATCTATTTCTATATTATGTTGACTTAGCTGATCTATTTCTATATTATATTAACTTAGCTGATCTATATCTATATTCTGTTGACTTAGCTGATCTATTTCTATATTCTATTGACTTAGCTGATCTATTTCTATATTCTATTGACTTAGCTGATCTATTTCTATATTCTGTTGACTTAGCTGATCTATTTCTATATTCTATTGACTTAGCTGATCTATTTCTATATTCTATTGACTTAGCTGATCTATTTCTATATTCTATTGACTTAGCTGATCTATTTCTATATTCTGTTGACTTAGCTGATCTATTTCTATATTCTATTGACTTAGCTGATCTATTTCTATATTCTATTGACTTAGCTGATCTATTTCTATATTCTATTGACTTAGCTGATCTATTTCTATATTCTATTGACTTAGCTGATCTATTTCTATATTCTATTGACTTAGCTGATCTATTTCTATATTCTATTAGCTGATCTATGCACCTTCTACGCCTCTCTAAAGTTGGCACGAGATTCAGATTCAATATTTACTTTCTGTGTTCATTAATTATAATCAGTCTACTCCTTTCCCTGGTGAATATTCTAACTGTTCTCTGGTATATCCCTGACATCCCACTGTCTCTAACTGGGAGTGGAGGGGGAATGATTACTTTGCTGTATCCTCTGGAAGTTTCCCGCCAGAACTGTTGAGTGACAGGTTTCTAAAAGGCTGAAGTATCTCTGCTCACCTAGAACTGTCACGTCCAACCTGTTATATTAGAAAGGCAGAAATTAGCATGGTGAACACACTCATTCACACACACACACACACACACACACACACACACACACACACACACACACACACACACACACAGTAATGGTCTGCAGCAACATCATCAGTGAAGTAACACTTTAATGGGATTGTTTATTGACCCCAGAGTGGGTCGGACGGAGAGAGAGAGAGAGAGAGAGAGAGAGAGAGAGAGAGAGAGAGAGAGAGAGAGAGAGAGAGAGAGAGAGAGAGAGAGAGAGAGAGAGAGAGAGAGAGAGAGAGCAGAGACAGAGACAGAGACAGAGAGAGATTAGCATTAGCATTATTATAGCACGGTATCTGGTAGAGAGTTGCTCATTTACATTCCACACAGTATAATCAAACTAAATAGCTTATAGAAGGTATACACTTTATAACAAACCCATGTATTCTCCCACAGTGGGCTACATTTGATTTGGCTTCTAAAGCCTTCTTGCAATTATTGTGTTAAAACGTGAAGTGGATGGTACACACTAAGCCAGGGTTCCATACTGAGTGGAATGCACATTCGTCCAAAAAATGAGAAGTAGGAGAAACGATTTTCAGCTAACTACAACTGTGCATGTTCATTCAGTTTAAAGGTTTGGAGAAATGACTTGCATTGGCCTTGGCTCAATAATACTCAGTAGTTATCGTATATCATTTCAACAAATTCCCACGTTACCTCTATGTGTTTAGCGAGTTTGAACTGTACGCGCTACGTTTTACGGGTTCGTTTTGAGAATCGTTATGAACAACTTTCACGTTTTTTTATATTTGTCAAGCTAACAGCCCCATGGTCCTTTCTCTCGGACAGTTTTCCAGATACATCGTGTAGTAGAGGGAGACATCGTATCTCTCTCAACTCAACCCCACCTCAGATCTACTGTGCTCCTCTCCTCTGTAGTGTGCTGAACCACAACCTCATGGTGACTAGTGTCTCAGTACAGGGGTGTGTGTGTGTGTGTGTGTTTGTGTGTGTGTGTGTGTGTGTGTGTGTGTGTGTGTGTGTGTGTGTGTGAGGGAGGGAGGGAGGGAGGGAGGGAGGGAGGGAGGGAGGGAAAGGGAAATCCTCAGACAGTCTTCATAAAGCACCAGTGATGGATGGGGCTGGAGGTTTAGGGAAGCGGCTGATCCTCCATCACGGCTCTACCTTTGCCCCCTGTGGCTGACAGTCCCTCCCCCTCCCTACCACCCAACCCACTCTTCAATGAAACACAATTCATCTCTGCCCAATGGTCAGGTAACACTTGGTTCAGAGGAAGGTTTAGTGCTATGCATATTCTTTACGGCTTATAGGATCACTGGGTCATTTCGATGTGGTTCCTGAAGTATCGTCAACATATAGGGTATATATATATCATCAACATATAGGGTATATATATATACATCATCAACATATAGGGTATATATACTCAGAAGAAGTGCTCTATGTATGTTTGAGTAGGGCCATTTGGGACAGCAGCCTGTGCTACCGTGTCATTCCAACTGCCGTCTCTGCTGTGCTTGCTGTTACACCCCTGAAAAAGGGGAGAAATAATCACGAACGTGACGCAGTTATGTTTCCTCACTGACAAATTTAGTGTAATGATTTTACAAAAATACCACATTTTACAGAACAACAGATCTACAGGAACCAGAGATTTGTAGGGTACAAAGCTTATTCAAGTCACAACAGCATAAACTGTAATTCACTAAAACATATACAAATGTTTCAATATAACTGTCAAACACAAAGTAGCTTTAGCTCAGTAACCCATAACTACATTTATCAACCATGTCAACAAAGTATTGAAACACATTATACAAATAACCCCAAATATTATATTAACAACGCACATATTCATTCACAATTAGCATAAAATGGCAGCTACTCTCAGTACGAAGCTATCGCTGCAACCAAGCAGATTACAGTCACACACGCACCTAATAACTCTCTTCAACTTAACTCTAACTTCCTCAAGATGTTACTAACACATACCTTAAACTCTCTTCACAGGTTAGCAAGTTATTACATTCAAATTAACTCGTTTCATATCAATAACGTACCTGAAAAAGGGGAGAAATAATCACCGAACGTGACGCAGTTATGTTTCCTCACTGACAAATTTAGTGTAATGAGAAAAAGACCGCGATTCCCCCAGGAAGTTGGGTGGAGACCAGAGCAATCGATCTCAGGCTCATAGATTAAGAGCATTTAGTAGATCACAGATGAACACTTTTACCCTTAAATTAGGCACCACAAACTAAAGTAGTCAATATAACATTTACACATTCCTCTTACAATATTAACCCTTTGACTCTTGACGGATTTTAAACACATTTATGCATTTTATCAATCTCTATGAACTAGTACTGGATGCATTCTCTTTTTAACCTTAGATATTTTAAGATCCTTACATACCATGAACTTACTAATACTTTTAGTGTATAACAGGCTATGAATATGTCCTTTAACCTGTCACACTCTCCCCGACAAAATAAATGTTGTCCCAACATTACCAACATTATCTTCTTAAACAGTCTATAAGCACTGGACGTAGAAAATCCTCTTCTGTAAGCTAGTCCTTGAGCAGAGGTCAAAGTTCACAGTTCAAATAGAACCAAGAAGTTATATTCACAGTCCATATCTGTTGACCAGCTGTATAAACAGTCCATAAGCAGTCTTTTCTCATACTATTGTCAACAGTCCATCAGTTTTAATGATCTCTATGCATAGTCTGCTAATTGTCTCGTGAAAGTCTGTGAAATCAGTCAGTAGTCCATGGTCAAACATGTCAACTCTGTCTGTGGCCTCAAGTTTGCTGAAGTCCATACATGTAGGGTGGCTGAAGGTAATATCGCTGTAGTGATGGCAGCCATGGAACCAGTCCTGGTGCAGGGTAGACAGGGAACAACTGTGGCTGTGGCTGGATACTGTAGCAGGAAGGGATACCAAGCTGATCATAGGTGATACGTCTTGGAGGGTGTCTCTCTCTTTGTGGCAGCTGGTAAGCTGGTTCCTCAGGTTCAGCAGCAGCAGTTAATGAAGGAAAGGCACTTAGTGGACGATCATCCAGCACATTTTCAGCAGGCAAGTTCATCTCCTCAGCAGGCAGTTCTTTAACTGTTGTTTTCTCCTCCAGCTGATTTTCAACAGAGGCTGTGCTGGTAGCGTATCAGGAACTGGCACCGCAACTGTTTGTTTCACTGGTGGGGGCCTGTTTTCCGACTCTCTCGCTGGTTCAGCATACCTCTCAGGTACTGTAGGAAATGTGGGGACCTGTAGCGGCTCATGATGAAGGTCATATTCATCCCCGCTGTCTTCATCAGAATCTAGAGGCTGTGATCCAGGCTGATGTCTCTTTTTCTTACTTTTGTCATCTTTAGTCATTTCTGGTTGTCTCTCAAAGGTAAGTGGTCACAGGACATGAGCAGGTTTCTGTGCAGGACCCTGGAGCGTCCCCTACCCTTTTCTGGTCTCAACTCATAAATCGGCAGGTCTGAACCCATTTGTCTCACTACTGTGTGAATTTGATCTTCCCAATAGTTACGGAGTTTGCCTGGTCCTCCTCTTGGTGTCAGGTTTTTAATCAGAACTCGCTTCGCCAGGCTGTAGCACTGAACTCCTAACTTTAGTGTCATAGTACTTCTTACTTCTTTCAGCAGCTTTCTGAGCATTTTCTTTTGCAATGGCGTATGCTTCTTCCATTCCTCGTTTCCAGTTCTCCACGTAGTCTCGCTGGTTACTGGAACCTGCCTCTGTGCACAATCCAAAGAACATATCAACTGGAAGCCTGGGTGATCTCCCAAACAGAAGATAAAATGGTGAATAGCCAGTCACTTCGCAACGGGTGCAGTTATAGGCATAAACCAGTTTGTTTAGAGACTCCTTCCAGTTTGACTTTTGTGTCTCAGTTAGTGTCTTTAGCATTTGCAACAATGTTCTGTTCATTCGTTCCACTTGACCGTTCCCCATCGGGTGGTAGGGTGTTGTTCTGGACCCGGCCATGCCACTGAGTTTCTTTAACTGATGGAACAACTGATTTTCGAATTCTCCCCCTTGGTCATGGTGGATGCGGGAGGGGAACCCAAACTTCAGGGCAAAGTCATTGAAGATGAGATTTGCAGCAGTTTTTCCTGACTTTGATGTGGTGGCGTAGGCTTGAGTGAAACGTGTAAAATGGTCAACAATCACGAGGATGTACTCATATCCCCTTTGCATCTGTCGAGATGGAGAAATCTATACATACCAGTTCAAATGGCTGTGTTGTCACAATGTTTGTCAGAGGAGCTCTTGTTTCATGGCCTGGCTTTTTCTGCTTGACACAGCTACAAGTTTTAGTCACATAGTGCTCGATGTCAGATTGCATATAAGGCCAGAAGAAGCGGTCACGTACTAGTGATACAGTGCGGTCAGTACCTTGGTGTCCCATGTTATTGTGCAACTCTTCCATCACTTTACCTTTGTACTGCTCTGGTAGAACTAACTGCTTGCGGGCTGTAGTGATTCTGTAAAGAATACCATCACTGTCGATTGTCAATTTGTCCCATTCTCTGAATAGGCATTTTGTCTTTGGACTGAATTCCTTTTGCTCTTTAACTGGCGGTTTGGAACCAGACAGCTTGAAATCGAGCACAGGACGGATGACCGGATCAGACTCTTGTGCCTCTCTTATCCCCTCTTTTGGGATCGAGCTGATTGTTGCTGTAGTTGTCTCACCTTCAGCTGATACTGACATAGATGCAGCTGAAATTGACCAAGGCACAAAAGGCTCTTTCTGTACCTCTACTGCTTGTATAGTGGCGGCAATGGTGTCTGGTGAAAGCTCCTCAGAACATTCTCTCATCAGTGACTCTACATCCAGTGGCATCCTCGACAAAGCATCTGCATCACCGTTCTCTCTGCCTGGCCTGTACTTTGTTGTAAAGTGAAATCAGCCAATTCTGCAACCCACCTGGAAGTGGTTGCGTTCAGTTTTGCAGTAGACAGAATGTAGCTGAGCGGGTTGTTATCACTGTATACAGTGAAGGTCGGAGCATAGTACAAATAATCATGGAACTTATCAGTGATTGCCCATTTTAGAGCTAGAAATTCTAGCTTGCCAGAGTGGTAGTGATAGTTCTTCTCAGCTGCTGTTAAGGTTCGAGAGCCATAAGCAATGACCCTAAGCTTCCCATCTTGCTCTTGATAAAGAACTGCTCCCAAGCCTTGGTGTGACGCATCAGTGTGTACAACAAATGGCTGAGTGAAGTCAGGGAAACCTAAGACTGGTGGGTGAAGCAGACACTCAATCAGCTGTTCAAGTGCCTGTTGATGCTGGTCAGTCCACAGGATTGGCTTGTTTGAGGGCACCACATGACTTACTTTCTTTGTTTTTGCTTTCCGTGGGTGGTCAGGTAATTTCTCTGAATCTGCTTTCAGGAGGTCATACAGACAGCTGGCCCTCCTAGAAAAGTCTTTGATGTACTGTCTGTAGTAAGTGAGTAAACCAAGCATTTTTTCTGAGCTGGCCCACAGTCTGTGGTCTGATCTCTTTCAATGCTCTTACTGCTTCAAAATCGGCTGGGTCAACTTTGCGCCGTCTGCAGACACTATTCTGCCCAAATAACGGACCTGGGGTTTAAAGAGATCACACTTACTTGGCTTGAGTTTGATGCCATACTCTCTGAGACGCTGCAAAACCTTTTTGCACATCATTCACATGGCTGTCGAAAGTTTTACTGAAAACTAGCGTGTCGTCCAGATAAGGAATGCAGATGTTGTCCCGGGAGCCCTTCCAAACATTCCTCCATACAACGCTGAAAAGCTGCAGGAGCCGTTCATGAGGCCGAATGGCATACGTATCCACTCATAGAGTCCCCATGGGGTCACAAATGCTGTCAGTGATCTGCTTTCTTCAGAGATGAACCCTTGGTGATATGCTTTTCCCTGATCTAAAAGGGAGAACCAGGAATTACCACCTAAACTGTCCATGATGTCCTGGACCCGAGGGATGGGCTGGCGGTCGGGATGTGTCTTTCTGTTCAGGTCTCTGTAATCTATACACAACCGGAGGGTCCCGTCCTTCTTCCTAACGCACTACGACAGGTGAAGAATATGAAGAGTTTGACTTCCTAACCCAACCCTGGGCTATGAGGTCATGAAGGTAACCCTTCATCTCCTGATACAGTGGCCTGGGCACTGACATGTATGTGCGCTTGACTGGTTCAGAGTCCTTTAGAGAAATAGTCATTTTCAATCGTTCAATGCAGCCAATGTCATTGTCTGATCTGGAGAAGGAGTGACACTCTTCTCTAAGCATTTTCCTAACAACCTCTCTCTGTTCTTCGGTTAGGTGACTTAAACCTACTGGTGGATCCCACTGTTCAGTAGCAGTACATGGAGTTTGAACACTAGTGTGATTCACTGTGGCTGGGGTGACAGCTTTTTCAAAGACTTGGGCAGGTAACACAGTCATAATGGTTTGTACTGTACCGATTATGGTGCGCCCTAGCAGGGCAATGTCGTGGTCAGTGGGGTTAGAGACATCAAGCATGACAACTGGAAAAACACCTTTCTTAACTCTGACTAGTGTGTCAAAGAACTCAAGTTCATCTGGCCACTGCGGGTTCAGCTCCTGTGCTGAAATGTCATGTCAACTGCCGTCTCTGCTGTGCTTGCTGTTCTGTGTGGGTCTCCTGCAGCAGTCTGCCTGGGGAAGTCCTTGGTGTGCCCTGCCGGTAGCCTAGCGTAGCGCCAGCTGAAACCGGGAGATGAACTGCTGCTCGTTATAGGAGGAGCCTGAAACGTTGGCTCACCTCCCAAGCTGTGGGAGCAGCGGGAGGTGCATTGCGGTGGCGGCGGCGGACGGCGAGGAGAGGAGAGGAGGAGTCATGCTGTTATCAGGGACCGCCGCTCTCTGTGGAGTGTGTCGTCATCTCTGTACTGTGTCTCACTGTCACACCGCTAACTCTCTGGAAGGATAGGTCTACTGTAGACTACTGTACTCTCTCTGTCTGTCTCTCGCTCTCTCTCTGTCTCTGTCTCTCTCTCTCTGTCTCTCTCCCTCTCTCTCTCTCTCTCTCTCTCTCTCTCTCTCTCTCTCTCTCTCTCTCTCTCTCTCTCTCTCTCTCTCTCTCTCTGTCTCTCTCTCTCTCTCCCTGTCTCTCTCTCTCTCTCCGTCTCTCTCTCTCTTTCTTTCTCAGTCTCTCTCTCTTTCTCTCTCTCTCTCTCTCTCTCTCTCTCTCTCTCTCTCTCTCTCTCTCTCTCTCTCTCTCTCTCTCTCTCCAGTATAGTTCTTGTTCATGACCGTCTGTATCTTCCTCTCTCAACACAGATGTTGTCTCTGTCTGTACCAATGTGCCCAGGGAGCAGAGGTCTCAGAGAGGCTTCACAGTTACTTTACTTAATAATATATTAAGTAAAGTATTATTATTATATTATTATTATTTACTTTACTTCTTATAGGAAGTGGATCCCTGTTTAGCATGTTAGCCTGGTCCCAGATCAGTTTATGCTCTCTCGTCAACTTTATATGTAAAAAGTGTCATTTTCACTCAGTTTGATCTCCCATCAAATACTTTGTATAGAATGTTATTTAACAATGTGGTGGTTAAGACGGCACAAACCGATTTTGGGGTGCCTTGGATAAGGGCGTTTTACCATCCCTGAAATTCTGACTATCATCATAGATTGTCCTGTTATGTGATGGCAGTTAAGGTCAGTGGATAAACTTTGCTCCTGGACCTCAATTACCATCCTAATGAGTTATGAGCTATATTTTGTAACGTTACATACATTGTCCAGCGTTGGCGTCTAATATGTTCTGAAATATGGGAGGCATTGCTAAGAGGACAGTGAGGATTTTACATTTTACATTTTAGTCATTTAGCAGACGCTCTTATCCAGAGCGACTTACAGTTAGTGAGTGCATACATCACTTACATAAATATCTACAGTATGTGTCATATGACAGAAGAGAACAGGGCTGTAACGTGTGACATCCTACCTGTAGCGTTACCAGCCCACTTTCTAATTCTATTTGCACCAGCTACAGAGTGAGATGTCATCCTTGTCACTTTGCCACCAAGCTGTCGCTTCCTCCAGGTCACACGTTGGGAGGGCACGGGGATCATTTGATCAGGGCTGAACGTACAGGACACTGCTGGGCACCCAGTTGTTCTCTCACCTCTGATGCACTGTAGGGCTACGAACTGTGTGTGTGTGTGTGTGTGTGTGTGTGTGTGTGTGTGTGTGTGTGTGTGTGTGTGTGTGTGGGCCAGGGCACCCAGTGTCGTCCTCTCACCACTATCTAGATCCCTGTTGATCACTATCTAGATCCCTGTTGGTCACTATCTAGATCACTGTTGATCACTATCTATACCACTGTTGATCACTATCTATACCACTGTTGATCACTATCTAGATCACTGTTGGTCACTATCTATACCACTGTTGATCACTATCTAGATCCCTGTTGATCACTATCTATACCACTGTTGATCACTATCTAGACCACTGTTGATCACTATCTAGACCACTGTTGATCACTATCTAGATCCCTGTTGATCACTATCTAGACCACTGTTTATCACTATCTATACCACTGTTGATTACTATCTATACCACTGTTGATCACTATCTAGATCCCTGTTGATCACTATCTAGATCCCTGTTGGTCACTATCTGTATCACTGTTGATCACTATCTATACCACTGTTGATCACTATCTAGATCACTGTTGGTCACTATCTATACCACTGTTGATCACTATCTAGATCCCTGTTGATCACTATCTATACCACTGTTGATCACTATCTATACCACTGTTGATTACTATCTATACCACTGTTGATCACTATCTAGACCACTGTTGATCACTATCTAGATCCCTGTTGATCACTATCTAGACCACTGTTGATCACTATCTATACCACTGTTGATTACTATCTATACCACTGTTGATCACTATCTAGATCCCTGTTGATCACTATCTAGATCCCTGTTGGTCACTATCTGTATCACTGTTGATCACTATCTATACCACTGTTGATCACTATCTAGATCACTGTTGGTCACTATATATACCACTGTTGATCACTATCTAGATCCCTGTTGATCACTATCTAGACCACTGTTGATCACTATCTATACCACTGTTGATTACTATCTATACCACTGTTGATCACTATCTAGATCCCTGTTGATCACTATCTAGATCCCTGTTGGTCACTATCTAGATCACTGTTGATCACTATCTATACCACTGTTGATCACTATCTATACCACTGTTGATCACTATCTAGATCACTGTTGGTCACTATCTATACCACTGTTGATCACTATCTAGATCCCTGTTGATCACTATCTATACCACTGTTGATCACTATCTAGACCACTGTTGATCACTATCTAGACCACTGTTGATCACTATCTAGATCCCTGTTGATCACTATCTAGACCACTGTTGATCACTATCTATACCACTGTTGATTACTATCTATACCACTGTTGATCACTATCTAGATCCCTGTTGATCACTATCTAGATCCCTGTTGGTCACTATCTGTATCACTGTTGATCACTATCTATACCACTGTTGATCACTATCTATACCACTGTTGATCACTATCTAGATCACTGTTGGTCACTATCTATACCACTGTTGATCACTATCTAGATCCCTGTTGATCACTATCTATACCACTGTTGATCACTATCTATACCACTGTTGATTACTATCTATACCACTGTTGATCACTATCTAGACCACTGTTGATCACTATCTAGATCCCTGTTGATCACTATCTAGACCACTGTTGATCACTATCTATACCACTGTTGATTACTATCTATACCACTGTTGATCACTATCTAGATCCCTGTTGATCACTATCTAGATCCCTGTTGGTCACTATCTGTATCACTGTTGATCACTATCTATACCACTGTTGATCACTATCTAGATCACTGTTGGTCACTATCTATACCACTGTTGATCACTATCTAGATCCCTGTTGATCACTATCTAGACCACTGTTGATCACTATCTATACCACTGTTGATTACTATCTATACCACTGTTGATCACTATCTAGATCCCTGTTGATCACTATCTAGATCCCTGTTGGTCACTATCTAGATCACTGTTGATCACTATCTATACCACTGTTGATCACTATCTATACCACTGTTGATCACTATCTAGATCACTGTTGGTCACTATCTATACCACTGTTGATCACTATCTAGATCCCTGTTGATCACTATCTATACCACTGTTGATCACTATCTAGACCACTGTTGATCACTATCTAGACCACTGTTGATCACTATCTAGATCCCTGTTGGTCACTATCTGTATCACTGTTGATCACTATCTATACCACTGTTGATCACTATCTAGACCACTGTTGATCACTATCTAGATCCCTGTTGATCACTATCTAGACCACTGTTGATCACTATCTATACCACTGTTGATTACTATCTAGATCCCTGTTGATCACTATCTATATCACTGTTGATCACTATCTAGATCACTGTTGATCACTATCTATACCACTGTTGATCACTATAATGATCCCTGTTGATCACTATCTAGACCACTGTTGATCACTATCTAGATCCCTGTTGATCACTATCTAGACCACTGTTGATCACTATCTAGATCCCTGTTGGTCACTATCTATACCACTGTTGATCACTATAATGATCCCTGTTGATCACTATCTAGACCACTGTTGATCACTATCTAGATCCCTGTTGATCACTATCTATACCACTGTTGATCACTATAATGATCCCTGTTGATCACTATCTAGACCACTGTTGATCACTATCTAGATCCCTGTTGATCACTATCTATACCACTGTTGATCACTATCTATACCACTGTTGATCACTATCTAGATCCCTGTTGATCACTATCTATATCACTGTTGATCACTATCTAGATCACTGTTGATCACTATCTATACCACTGTTGATCACTATAATGATCCCTGTTGATCACTATCTAGACCACTGTTGATCACTATCTAGATCCCTGTTGATTACTATCTAGACCACTGTTGATCACTATCTAGACCACTGTTGATCACTATCTAGATCCCTGTTGATCACTATCTAGACCACTGTTGGTCACTATCTAGATCCCTGTTGATCACTATCTATACCACTGTTGATCACTATCTAGATCCCTGTTGATCACTATCTATACCACTGTTGATCACTATCTAGATCCCTGTTGATCACTATCTATATCACTGTTGATCACTATCTATATCACTGTTGATCACTATCTACATCACTGTTGATCACTATCTATATCACTGTTGATCACTATAATGATCCCTGTTGATCACTATCTAGATCCCTGTTGATCACTATCTAGATCACTGTTGATCACTATCTATATCACTGTTGATCACTATAATGATCCCTGTTGATCACTATCTAGATCCCTGTTGATCACTATCTAGACCACTGTTGATCACTATCTAGACCACTGTTGATCACTATCTAGATCCCTGTTGATTACTATCTAGACCACTGTTGATCACTATCTAGACCACTGTTGATCACTATCTAGACCACTGTTGGTCACTATCTAGATCCCTGTTGATCACTATCTAGACCACTGTTGATCACTATCTAGACCACTGTTGATCACTATCTAGATCCCTGTTGATCACTATCTAGACCACTGTTGATCACTATCTAGACCACTGTTGATCACTATCTAGATCCCTGTTGATCACTATCTAGACCACTGTTGATCACTATCTAGACCACTGTTGATCACTATCTAGACCACTGTTGGTCACTATCTAGACCACGGTTGATCACTATCTAGACCACTGTTGATCACTATAATGATCCCTGTTGATCACTATCTAGACCACTGTTGATCACTATCTAGATCCCTGTTGATTACTATCTAGACCACTGTTGATCACTATCTAGACCACTGTTGATCACTATCTAGATCCCTGTTGATCACTATCTAGACCACTGTTGGTCACTATCTAGATCCCTGTTGATCACTATCTATACCACTGTTGATCACTATCTAGATCCCTGTTGATCACTATCTATACCACTGTTGATCACTATCTAGATCCCTGTTGATCACTATCTATATCACTGTTGATCACTATCTATATCACTGTTGATCACTATCTAGATCACTGTTGATCACTATCTATATCACTGTTGATCACTATAATGATCCCTGTTGATCACTATCTAGATCCCTGTTGATCACTATCTAGACCACTGTTGATCACTATCTAGACCACTGTTGATCACTATCTAGATCCCTGTTGATCACTATCTAGACCACTGTTGATCACTATCTAGACCACCTTTGATCACTATCTAGACCACTGTTGGTCACTATCTAGATCCCTGTTGATCACTATCTAGACCACTGTTGATCACTATCTAGACCACTGTTGATCACTATCTAGATCCCTGTTGATCACTATCTAGACCACTGTTGATCACTATATAGACCACTGTTGATCACTATCTAGATCCCTGTTGATCACTATCTAGACCACTGTTGATCACTATCTAGACCACTGTTGATCACTATCTAGACCACTGTTGGTCACTATCTAGATCCCTGTTGATCACTATCTAGACCACTGTTGATCACTATCTAGACCACGGTTGATCACTATCTAGACCACTGTTGATCACTATCTAGACCACTGTTGATCACTATCTAGACCACTGTTGATCACTATCTAGACCACTGTTGATCACTATCTAGACCACTGTTGATCACTATCTAGATCACTATCTAGATCACTGTTGATCACTATCTAGATCCCTGTTGATCACTATCTAGACCACTGTTGATCACTATCTAGACCACTGTTGATCACTATCTAGACCACTGTTGATCACTATCTAGATCACTGTTGATCACTATCTAGATCACTGTTGATCACTATCTAGATCCATGTTGATCACTATCTAGACCACTGTTGATCACTATCTAGACCACTGTTGATCACTATCTAGACCACTGTTGATCACTATCTAGACCACTGTTGATCACTATCTAGACCACTGTTGATCACTATCTAGATCACTGTTGATCACTATCTAGATCACTGTTGATCACTATCTAGATCACTGTTGATCACTATCTATACCACTGTTGATTACTATCTATACCACTGTTGATCACTATCTAGACCACTGTTGATCACTATCTAGACCACTGTTGATCACTATCTAGATCACTGTTGATCACTATCTAGATCACTGTTGATCACTATCTAGATCCCTGTTGATCACTATCTAGACCACTGTTGATCACTATCTAGACCACTGTTGATCACTATCTAGACCACTGTTGATCACTATCTAGACCACTGTTGATCACTATCTAGACCACTGTTGATTACTATCTAGATCACTGTTGATCACTATCTAGATCCCTGTTGATCACAATCTTGTGTTTGGTGCTGCTGTTGTCTCCTCCTGGTGCTAATCTGCGCTCCACACCCAACAGAGCTGGTTTAAAACAATACACAGCACTGCAGCATTAGACCACAGAGAATACTCTACTCATAGAGAGTTTTGTGGGGGAAGTTTTCTCTCCCTGAATCCATTAAACTTTTTACGTGTAGTTCAGAGACTTTATCTAACAGATAGTTGATCTCAGGGTTGGATGTGTCTGCTCTCTACCTTGGGGAAACACATTTCCGTGAGGATAAGAAGGCGCTCAGACAACGTGAGAAGAGGTGCAGCCAAAAAATAGTCGCTGAGCTTTAGGAAGGAATTTTCACTGGGAGCACAGACAGACAGGTGTTTCTTCTAACTGCAGTTTGTGTCCCAAATGGCACCATGTTCCCTATGGGCCCTGTGGTAGAAAGTAGTGCACTACATAGGGAATATCGTGCCATTTGAGAGGCAAACTTAGTCTCTGTTGTTTACGTGATAACATGCTAGATTATCTTTTCTCTGTCAGCTTCTCTGAACCAAGACGTAATGAAATCTACCAATCGAACAGCACCTCTCCTGTCTGTCTGTCTGTCTGTCTGTCTGTCTGTCTGTCTGTCTGTCTGTCTGTCTGTCTGTCTGCCTGTCTCTGTCTGTCTGCCTGTCTGCCTGTCTGTCTGTCTGTCTGTCTGTATGTATGTCTGTCTAGCAGCTTGAATCCATTTTTTACATAAGTATTCAGACCCTTAGCTATGAGACTCGAAATTGAGCTCGGGTGCATGCTGTTTCCATTGATCATCCTTGAGACTTTTCTACAACTTGATTGGAGTCCACCTGTGGTAAATTAAATTGATTGGTCGAAGGAATTGTCCGTAGAGCTCCGAGACTGGATTGTGTCGAGGCACAGATCTTGGGAAGGGTACCAAAAAATGTCTGCAGCATTGAAGGTCCCCAAGAACATAGTGGCCTCCATCATTCTTAAATGGAAGAAGTTTGGAACCACCAAGACTCTTCCTAGAGCTGGCCAAGCAATTGGAGGAGAAGGGCCTTGGTCATGGAGGTGACCAAGAATCCAATGGTCACTCTGACAGAGCTCTAGAGTTCCTATGTGGAGATGGGAGAACCTTCCAGAAGGACAACTATCACTGCAGCACTCCACCAATCAGGCCTTTATGGTGGAGTGGCCAGACGGAAGCCACTCCTCAGAATAAGGCACATGACAGCCTTCTTGGAGTTTGCCAAAAGGCACCTAACAGACTTTCAGACCATGAGAAACAAGATTCTCTGGTCTGATGAAACCAAGATTGAACTCTTTGGCCTGAATGCCAAGCGCCACGTCTGGAGGAAACCTGGCTGTCACGATCGTCGTAGGGAATAGACCAAGGCGCAGCGTGATGAACGAACATGTTAAACTTTATTATCTTTAGTGATAATAGACAACAATAAACAAAACAAGAAACGACTCGTGAAGTCCACGGTAACAATGACCAACACGGAACAAGAACCCACAAACACAAAGGGAAAACAGACAGTTTAAATATGGCTCCCAATCAGAGACAACCAACGACAGCTGACACTCGTTGCCTCTGATTGGGAGTCACTCTGGCCAACATAGAAATAAACACAACAGAAAGAACACACCCTGGCTCAACATATAGAGTCCCAGAGCCAGGGTGTGACAGTACCCCCCCCCTAAAGGCGCGGACTGCGACCGCGCCTCAACTTGAACAAAACAGGGGAGGGCTGGGTGGGCATTCCTCCTCGGCGGCGGTTCTGGCTCCGGCCTTGCCCACCACCCTCCAATAAACCCCCCATAGCGCCCCTGGTCCAGTCTGGGCCCGCTGGCTGGAGCGGAACTGGACGCAGCAGGAGCGGTTAGCTTCAGCTCCGTAGTGGAGCAGTGGACCGGTACCTTACCAGGCACCGGTGACCCAGGCACGGGTTGTGCTGGACTGACGACGCGCACACCTGGCTTGGTGCGTGGAGGAGAAACGGGCCTTACCAGGCTGACGACGCGCACCCCTGGCTTGGTGCGTGGAGGAGGAACGGGCCTTACCAGGCTGACGACTCGCACCCCTGGCTTAGTGCGAGTAGCAGGAACAGGCCGGGCCGGGCTGGCGACGCGCACCCCTGGCTTGCTGCGTGGAGCCGGAACGGGCCGGACCGGGCTGACGATGCGCACCCCTGGCTTGGTGCGTGGAGTAGGAACAGGCCGGACCGGGCTGACGACTCGCACCCCTGGCTTGGTGCGTGGAGTAGGGACAGGCCGGACTGGGCTGGCGACGCACACCGTAGGCTTGGTGCGTGGAGCAGGGACAGGCCGGACCGGGCTGGCGACGCACACCGTAGGCTTGGTGCGAGGAGCAGGGACAGGCCGGACCGGGCTGGCGACGCACACCGTAGGCTTGGTGCGTGGAGCAGGGACAGGCCGGACCGGGCTGGCGACGCACACCGTAGACTTGGTGCGAGGAGCAGGGACAGGCCGGACCGGGCTGGCGACGCACACCATAGGCTTGGTGCGTGGAGCAGGGACAGGCCGGACCGGGCTGGCGACGCACACCGTAGGCTTGGTGCGTGGAGCAGGGACAGGCCGGACCGGGCTGGCGACGCACACCGTAGGCTTGGTGCGTGGAGCAGGGACAGGCCGGACCGGGCTGGCGACGCACACCGTAGGCTTGGTGCGAGAGGCAGGAACAGGCCGGACCAGGCTGGCGACGCGCACCGTCCATTTGGTGCGAGGGGCCGTAACAGGCCGGACCGCACTGGGGACACACACCACTGGCTCTACCCCGGGATCTTCTGTCCCTACTTTGACCAGTGGCCCCCGTAACCTGGTGGCCTTCTGAATACGCCCCTTTTCTGCCTCCGTCAGCCCCGTCGTCCATGCCCTGTGCCCCCCCCTAATTTTTTGGGGGGGTTGCCTCTCGACCGTCCGACGATGACACTGCTGACGCCGCTGCTCCTCTCTCGCCAGGGCCTTAATCCTAGCCCAAGGTCCCTTGCCCCCGAGCATGTCCTCCCAGGACCACGATTTGCCCACCTGGGCCATCGCCAACCTCTCCATCTCCTTTCCCGGTGCTTCCTCCCATGTCCAGTCCAAGATCTGCCCCTGGACACGCTGCTTGGTCCTTTTATGGTGGGTTCTTCTGTCACGAACGTCGTAGGGAATAGACCAAGGCGCAGCGTGATGAACGAACATGTTAAACTTTATTATCTTTAGTGATAATAGACAACAATAAACAAAACAAGAAACGACTCGTGAAGTCCACGGTAACAATGACCAACACGGAACAAGAACCCACAAACACAAAGGGAAAACAGACAGTTTAAATATGGCTCCCAATCAGAGACAACCAACGACAGCTGACACTCGTTGCCTCTGATTGGGAGTCACTCTGGCCAACATAGAAATAAACACAACAGAAAGAACACACCCTGGCTCAACATATAGAGTCCCAGAGCCAGGGTGTGACACTGGCACCAAGCATGGTGGTGGTAGCATCATGCTGTGGGGATGTTTTTCAGTGGCAGGGACTGGGAGACTAGTCAGGATCGAGGGAAAGATGAACGGCGCAAAGTACAGAGAGATCCTTGATGAAAACCTGCTCCTCAGACTGGGGTGAAGGTCAAGCACTTAGCCAAGACAACGCAGGAGTGGCTTCGCGACAAGTCTCTGAATGTCTTTGAGTGGCCCAGCCAGAGCCCGGACTTGAACCCAATCGAACATCTCTGGAGAGACCTGAAAATAGCTGTGACAGAGCTTGAGAGAAGAATGGGAGAAACTCTCCAAATACAGGTTTGCCAAGCTTGTAGCGTCATACCTAAGAAGACTCGAGGCTGTATTCACTGCCAAAGGTGCTTCAACAAAGTACTGAATAAAGGGTCTGAATACTTATGTAAATGTATTATTTCCGTTTTTTGCTTTGTCCTGTTTTTGTTTTGTCACTATGGGGTATTGTGTGTAGATTGATGAGGGAAAAAACAATTTAATCCATTTTAGAATAAGGCTGTAACGTAACAAAATGTGGGAAAAGTAAAGGGGTCTGAATACTCTCCGAATGCACTGTAGTGCGCTACTTTTAACCAGGCCCCATAGGCTCTGGTCAAAAGTACACTCTTAGAAAAAACGGTGCTATCTGGAACCTAAAAGGGTTCTTGGGCTGTCCTCATAGGATAACCTTTTGAAGAACCCTTTTTGGGTTCCAGGTAAAAACCCTTTTCCACAGAGAGTTCTACATGGAACCAAAAAGGGTTTTCTTATGTGGACTGCTGAAGAACCCTTTTGGAACCCATTTTTCTAAGAGTTTAGTGCACTATATAGGGAACAGGGGAACATTTGGGACTCAGCCCATGACATGTTTCATCGACAAAACATCCAGATGTCTGATTGACTGTAGTTGTCATGCAGAGTTAGATTTTAAACAGCTCGATCAAACATCAAACCGTGTTTAATTTAGAAACTCTGCTGGAAAGGATGAAAATCTTTAGAACAAAGAAACCCCACAGGGTGTGTGTGTGTGTGTGTGTGTGTGTGTGTGTGTGTGTGTGTGTGTGTGTTTGTGTGTGGAAGCAGTCTGTTATAATTAACATGAATATTGAGACCTCACTCAGTGGACAGCTAAGTGAGATGAAACGGCGTCTGATTAGAAACTAACAGGTGTCTGGTCTTGTCTGGTCTTGTCTGGTCTTGTCTGGTCTGGTCTGGTCTGGTCTGCCCCTATAACATGACTACATGTATTGTTGGGTTATCTGCTTTTTCAGTGAAGTGTTTGTCTGTTATTTAAAGGACTAGCCTGGTTAGGAACCATAATGTAAGTGGTGTTCTTCAGTAACATATCTGACCTAAATATCTTCTGCTCAACTTGTGAATCAACACTGTTGATAGACATGTATCTTTAGCAGCAGTATGGACTTACTCAACAGTATGTTATTGACATGTATCTTTAGTAGTAGTAGTATTTACTCAACAGTATGTTATTGACATGTATCTTTAGTAGTAGTAGTATTTACTCAACAGTATGTTATTGACATGTATCTTTAGTAGTAGTAGTATTTACTCAACAGTATGTTATTGACATGTATCTTTAGTAGTAGTAGTATTTACTCAACAGTATGTTATTGACATGTATCTTTAGTAGTAGTATGGACTTACTCAACAGTATGTTATTGACATGTATCTTTAGTAGTAGTAGTATTTACTCAACAGTATGTTATTGACATGTATCTTTAGTAGTAGTATGGACTTACTCAACAGTATGTTATTGACATGTATCTTTAGTAGCAGTATGGACTTACTCAACAGTATGTTATTGACATGTATCTTTAGTAGTAGTAGTATTTACTCAACAGTATGTTATTGACATGTATCTTTAGTAGTAGTATGGACTTACTCAACAGTATGTTATTGACATGTATCTTTAGTAGCAGTATGGACTTACTCAACAGTATGTTATTGACATGTATCTTTAGTAGTAGTAGTATTTACTCAACAGTATGTTATTGACATGTATCTTTAGCAGTAGTATGGACTTACTCAACAGTATGTTATTGACATGTATCTTTAGTAGTAGTAGTATTTACTCAACAGTATGTTATTGACATGTATCTTTAGTAGTAGTAGTATTTACTCAACAGTATGTTATTGACATGTATCTTTAGTAGTAGTATGGACTTACTCAACAGTATGTTATTGACATGTATCTTTAGTAGTAGTAGTATTTACTCAACAGTATGTTATTGACATGTATCTTTAGTAGTAGTATGGACTTAATATCACAGCAAAGTAATTAAGCTTTGTCTAATCTTGTGGATAACGTGTTGTAATTAACTCACTATGTAAGTCATACTGAGAGATGTAGCTGTCAATGGTGCTATTCTGCTACAGGCATCCTAATACACACACACACACACCGAAACAGACACACACACACACACACACACACACACACACACACACACACACACACACACACACACACACACACACACACACCGAAACAGACACACACACACACACACACACACACACCGAAACAGACACACACACACACACACACACACACACACACCGAAACAGACACACACACACACACACACACACACACACACACACACACACACACACACACACACACACACACACACACACACACACACACACACACACACACACACACACACACACACACACACACACACACACAGAGCACACACACACACACACACACACACACACACACACACGAAACAGACACACACACACACACACACACACACGAAACAGACACACACACTCACACACACACACACACACACACACACACACACACACACACACACACACACACACACACAGACACACACACACACACACACACACACACACACACAGAAACACACACACACACACACACACACACGAAACAGACACACACACACACACACACACACACACACACAAAACAGATACACACACACACACGAAACAGACACACACACACACACACACACACACACACACACACACACCGAAACAGACACACACACACACACACACACACACCGAAACAGACACACACACACACACACACACAAACACACAGATAGCCTAATGTGTTTCCATTCCACTGCTCTGATATTTAAAAGCTAATTAACGGTGTCAGGCTCGCTAATGCTCTCTCCTCTGGCTTCCTGTCGATTGCTGCCTCCGCTAGCCTCTGAAAATGTGTCTAACTAACTAAGATCTGACACCTCAGGCTCTTTCCTCTTTTATTCTACTCTATCTTTCCCTTTCTTCTTCTCTCTTTCTTTCCTCTTCTTCTCTCTTTCTTTCCTCTTCTTCTCTCTTTATTTCCTCTTCTTCTCTCTTTCTTTCCTCTTCTTCTCTCTTTCTTACCTCTTTCCTCTTCTCTCTTTCTTACCTCTTTCTTCTTCTCTCTTTCTTACCTCTTTCCTCTTCTTCTCTCTTTCTTTCCTCTTCTTCTTTCTTTATTTCCTCTTCTTCTCTTTTCTTTCCTCTTATTCCCTCTTTCTTTCCCCTTCTTCCCTCTTTATTTCCTCTTCTTCTCTCTTTCTTTCCTCTTCTTCTCTCTTTCTTTCCTATTCTTCTCTCTTTCTTTCCTCTTTCCTCTTCTTCTCTCTTTCTTTCCTATTTCCTTCTCTCTACCACTGTCTCCTCTGAACCCCCTTTGAGAATATAACCAGTTAGTTACCCTGAAAAAGGGTATGTGGAATTCACACCAATTACATTTCAGATGGGATTGTGTCTCTATCAGCTGAGTGTAGCATTGTCACTGTAATTACCGTTGATTTGTCCCCTTGTGAATCTGAGCAGGGAGATATCCTCAGGCACTCTGCACTTGACACAGATACAGGACTGCATAATTGAGCTAGATTCAAACTACAATGTCATGTGTTATCAGTGGTTATTGTAATATGCCTCCATAAGTGCAATATAACTAATATGTCAGGTTAGGTGACATATATAACTACAATGATTAACGTCAATTATTTGACATATTCCAATGAGACCATGTTGATGAGTGACTGTGCTTATGAGTGATTGATATTGCTAATGTTGTTAGCTACTGCTAAAGATATGACTGATTGCTATTGGGGACAGTACTTGGCCCCCATATTGGTGGCCCTTGTGTGCTATGTCCTAGGCTGTTCTTTGCTGTGCTGCATGTACAGGAGCCGTCCTAAAAGCAGGTTGAATTTGAAGTAACTGTTCACTTTGTGAGCATTTGTGGTGTGTCTCTTGACTCATGGGTCCACTTCGTGCCAACACGTATTCAAGCAATCTTTTGAACAAAACGAAAAAGTGTTTACTAACAATAATGGATGGAACAAATACACTGGCTAGAGTTTCAGAGACCCTGATTTACAGGAAGATACCATGCCCCCAGCCAGCTACAGGAAGATACCATGCCCCCAGCCAGCTACAGGAAGATACCATGCCCCCAGCCAGCTACAGGAAGATACCATGCCCCAGCCAGCTACAGGAAGATACCATGCCCCCAGCCAGCTACAGGAAGATACCATGCCCCCAGCCAGCTACAGGAAGATACCATGCCCCCAGCCAGCTACAGGAAGATACCATGCCCCGACCAGCTACAGGAAGATACCATGCCCCAGCCAGCTACAGGAAGATACCATGCCCCCAGCCAGCTACAGGAAGATACCATGCCCCAGCCAGCTACAGGAATATACCATGCCCCCCAGCCAGCTACAGGAAGATACCATGCCCCCAGCCAGCTACAGGAAGATACCATGCCCCAGCCAGCTACAGGAAGATACCATGCCCCCAGCCAGCTACAGGAAGATACCATGCCCCCGGCCAGCTACAGGAAGATACCATGCCCCCAGCCACCTACAGGAAGATACCATGCCCCCCAGCCAGCTACAGGAAGATACCATGCCCCAGCCAGCTACAGGAAGATACCATGCCCCCAGCCAGCTACAGGAAGATACCATGCCCCAGCCAGCTACAGGAAGATACCATGCCCCCAGCCAGCTACAGGAAGATACCATGCCCCCAGCCAGCTACAGGAAGATACCATGCCCCCAGCCAGCTACAGGAAGATACCATGCCCCCAGCCAGCTACAGGAAGATACCATGCCCCCAGCCAGCTACAGGAAGATACCATGCCCCTGGCCAGCTAGAGGACGAGCAAGATAGGCCTACTGTCTGCGTCCAAAATGGCACCCTATTCCCTATGGAGTGCACTACTTTTGAAGTATTACACTATACAGGGAATAGGGTGCCATTTGGGACTCAACCACTGTGCCCCCAGCCAGCTAGAGGAGGGTCAGGGTCTTGAGGTGTAGGCCTAGTCAGGGAAATGAATAGGAATACACACACACTGTATCAATACTCCTCTATGGTCTACTGCAAAGACCTTCTGGTCTAAACACACTGTATCAATACTCCTCTATGGTCTACTGCAAAGACCTTCTGGTCTAAACACACTATATCAATACTCCTCTATGGTCTACTGCAAAGACCTTCTGGTCTAAACACACTGTATCAATACTCCTCTATGGTCTACTGCAAAGACCTTCTGGTCTAAACACACTGTATCAAACATCATCTATGGTCTACTGCAAAGACCTTCTGGTCTAAACACACTGTATCAATACTCCTCTATGGTCTACTGCAAAGACCTTCTGGTCTAAACACACTGTATCAATACTCCTCTATGGTCTACTGCAAAGACCTTCTGGTCTAAACACACTATATCAATACTCCTCTATGGTCTACTGCAAAGACCTTCTGGTCTAAACACACTGTATCAATACTCCTCTATGGTCTACTGCAAAGACCTTCTGGTCTAAACACACTGTATCAAACATCCTCTATGGTCTACTGCAAAGACCTTCTGGTCTAAACACACTGTATCAATACTCCTCTATGGTCTACTGCAAAGACCTTCTGGTCTAAACACACTGTATCAATACTCCTCTATGGTCTACTGCAAAGACCTTCTGGTCTAAACACACTGTATCAATACTCCCTCTATGGTCTACTGCAAAGACCTTCTGGTCTAAACACACTGTATCAATACTCCTCTATGGTCTACTGCAAAGACCTTCTGGTCTAAACACACTGTATCAAACATCCTCTATGGTCTACTGCAAAGACCTTCTGGTCTAAACACACTGTATCAATACTCCTCTATGGTCTACTGCAAAGACCTTCTGGTCTAAACACACTGTATCAATACTCCTCTATGGTCTACTGCAAAGACCTTCTGGTCTAAACACACTGTATCAATACTCCTCTATGGTCTACTGCAAAGACCTTCTGGTCTAAACACACTGTATCAATACTCCTCTATGGTCTACTGCAAAGACCTTCTGGTCAAAACACACTGTATCAATACTCCTCTATGGTCTACTGCAAAGACCGTTGTGTGTGTCTCTCTCTCTCTCTCTCTCTCTCTCTCTCTCTCTCTCTCTCTCTCTCTCTCTCTCTCTCTCTCTCTCTCTCTCTCTCTCTCTCTATCTCTCTCTGTCTCTCTCTCCCCAGACCCCTCTCTCTCTTTCTCTTCAGTTCTCTTTCTCTCTCTCTCTCTCTCTCTCTCTCCAGTCCTCTATCTCTCTCTGTCTCTCTCTCCCCAGACCCCTCTCTCTCTTTCTCTTCAGTTCTCTATCTATCTCTCTCTCTTTCTCCAGCATGGTCTGACAGCTTCCTGTCTGTGATAAAATATTTACTGTGCTCAGTTTGCTCGTGTTTCAAGTCTGAATAGCACACAGTAGTAATGACTCTGTTTTGACCCTACTTCAAAGCCAAGAACGGTAGGGAGGTTACAGGAGGCTAGCTGCTACTGGAGGCTATCTGATACTGGAGGCTACATGAGGCTAGCTGTTACTGGAGGCTATCTGATACTGGAGGCTACATGAGGCTAGCTGTTACTGGAAGCTAGAGAGGCTAGCTGCTACTGAAGGCTACAGGAGGCCATCTTCTACTGGAGTCTACAGGAGGCTGGCTCTACTGGAGGCTACAGGAGGATAGCTGTTACTGGAAGCTAGAGGAGGCTAGCTGCTACTGAAGGCTACAGGAGGCCATCTTCTACTGGAGTCTACAGGAGGCTGGCTGCTACTGGAGGCTACAGGAGGATAGCTTCTACTGAAGGCTACAGGAGGATAGCTTCTACTGGAGACTACAGGAGGCTAGCTGTTACTGGAGGCTATCTGATACTGGAGGCTACATGAGGCTAGCTGTTACTGGAAGCTAGAGGAGGCTAGCTGCTACTGAAGGCTGCAGGAGGCCATCTTCTACTGGAGTCTACAGGAGGCTGGCTACTACTGGAGGCTACAGGAGGATAGCTGCTACTGAAGGCTACAGGAGGCTAGCTTCTACTGGAGGCTATCTGATACTGGAGGCTACATGAGGCTAGCTGTTACTAGCAGCTACAGGAGGCTAGCTGTTACTGGAAGCTACAGGAGGATAGCTGCTACTGGAGGCTACAGGAGAATAGCTGCTACTGGAGACTATAGGAGGATAGCTTCTACTGAAGGCTACAGGATAATATCTGCTACTGGAGACTACAGGAGGATATCTTCTACTGGAGACTACAGGAGGATATATTCTACTGGAGACTACAGGAGGATATCTGCTACTGGAGACTACAGGAGGATATCTGCTACTGGAGACTACAGGAGTATATCTTCTACTGGAGACTACAGGAGGATAGCTGCTACTGGAGACTACAGGAGGATATCTTATACTGGAGACTACAGGAGGATATCTGCTACTGGAGACTACAGGAGGATATCTGCTACTGGATACTACAGGAGGATAGCTGCTACTGGAGACTACAGGATGATATCTTCTACTGGAGACTACAGGAGGATATCTGCTACTGGATACTACAGGAGGATAGCTGCTACTGGAGACTACAGGAGGATATCTGCTACTGGAGACTACAGGATGATATCTTCTACTGGAGACTACAGGAGGATATCTGCTACTGGATACTACAGGAGGATATCCTCTACTGTAACTGCTGAGCTGGGGAAGGAGAGAGTACTAGTATTAGTAGCTAATCACGAGTCATTAATGTTTCAGGAGTGTGTACTACCACTATGTGTGTGTGTGTGTCATTGCACGCGTGTGTTTTTGCGTGTGTGCGTGCATGCGTGTGTGCGGCTGTGTGTGTGTGTGTGTTGCTAAGCCAACAGAGGTGGAGCTATTCAAACGTATGGTGTGTATTCAAAGACAGTAGAGATATTCATCATCAGCAATGGTCAAATTCCCAAATGGCACCCTATTCCCTATATAGTGCACTACTGGGCTCTGGTCAAAAGTAGTGCACTATATAGGGAATAGGGTGCCATCTGGGACTTATCCTTGGGTAAAGTCATTACTGTCTCTTGACTCTTTTGTCCCAACCTCATTCATATTTAAAACTGGTGTGAAATAGACTAACACTATATTGACTAACTGCCCTGGCCAATTAGCTTTCAAAGATTAGTGCTGATGTTCCTACCTCACAGAGGAGGTGTCTGTGTGTCTGTGTGTGTTTCTGTCCGTCTGTGTGTCTCATTCTCACGTTTCTCATAATCTCTACTGTATTCAACCAGAGGGGAAACTCCATCTTTAGATCAAACACGTTTCTCATAATCTCTACTGTATTCAACCAGATGGGAAACTTCATCTTTAGATCAAACACGTTTCCATCATCTCTACTGTATTCAACCAGAGGGGAAACTCCATCTTTAGATCAAACACGTTTCCATCATCTCTACTGTATTCAACCAGAGGGGAAACTCCATCTTTAGATCAAACACGTATCCATCATCTCTACTGTATTCAACCAGAGGGGAAACTCCATCTTTAGATCAAACACGTTTCCATCATCTCCACTGTATCTTTAGATCAAACACGTATCCATCATCTCCACTGTATCTTTAGATCAAACACGTATCCATCATCTCTACTGTATTCAACCAGAGGGGAAACTCCATCTTTAGATCAAACACGTTTCCATCATCTCTACTGTATTCAACCAGAGGGGAAACTCCATCTTTAGATCAAACACGTTTCCATCATCTCTACTGTATTCAACCAGAGGGGAAACTCCATCTTTAGATCAAACACGTTTCCATCATCTCTACTGTATTCAACCAGAGGGGAAACTCCATCTTTAGATCAAACACGTTTCCATCATCTCTACTGTATTCAACCAGAGGGGAAACTCCATCTTTAGATCAAACACGTTTCCATCATCTCTACTGTATTCAACCAGAGGGGAAACTCCATCTTTAGATCAAACACGTTTCCATCATCTCTACTGTATTCAACCAGAGGGGAAACTCCATCTTTAGATCAAACACGTTTCCATCATCTCTACTGTATTCAACCAGAGGGGAAACTCCATCTTTAGATCAAACACGTTTCTCATCAGTCTTTCTATGTCACGATCGTTGAGAGACGGGTCAGACCAAGGTGCAGCGTGGGATGCGTACATGTTTATTAAGACGAATAAACACTTGACAAAACAACAAAACAAGAAACGTGAAGCTCAAACAGTGGCTACACACACAACAAGCCAAACACGAGTCAAGATCCCACAACTAAGGTAGGCAACCAGGCTACCTAAGGATGATCCCCAATCAGAGACAACGAGCGACAGCTGCCTCTGATTGGGAATCACACCCGGCCAAAACATAGAAATATCAACCTAGATCTACAACATAGAAATACAATCACATAGATCTCAACAGAAACTCACACCCTGACCCCAACCAACAAGAGTTCTCTAGATCAGGGCGTGACATTCTACCTAAACTTATTTTTCTAAAATACAATTCTTTCTTACTATAATGTTTTGATCTCAACTGCTTTTGACGTAGTTATATGTTGCTGTTGGAGCGTTCACACTTGGAAGGTCAACGACAATCTGGTGGGACTGTTTTGTGACAATCTCTCTCTTCCGTCATACTCTCACCTTCATAGTGTAACACTAGAATTAGAAATGTTTAATAAATGTACTTGACTAGAGGATAATGTCAAAACGTTGAGATAATGTAGATCTGAACAGATACTCTGCATATTAACAATAGTCTGTTGTATTCATGTAGATCTGAACAGATACTCTGCATATTAACGATAGTCTGTTGTATTCATGTAGATCTGAACAGATACTCTGCATATTAACGATAGTCTGTTGTATTCATGTAGATCTGAACAGATACTCTACATATTAACAATAGTCTGTTGTATTCATGTAGATCTGAACAGATACTCTGCATATTAACGATAGTCTGTTGTATTCATGTAGATCTGAACAGATACTCTGCATATTAACGATAGTCTGTTGTATTCATGTAGATCTGAACAGATACTCTGCATATTAATGATAGTCTGTTGTATTCATGTAGATCTGAACAGATACTCTGCATATTAACAATAGTCTGTTGTATTCATGTAGATCTGAACAGATACTCTGCATATTAACAATAGTCTGTTGTATTCATGTAGATCTGAACAGATACTCTACATATTAACAATAGTCTGTTGTATTCATGTAGATCTGAACAGAGACTCTACATATTAACAATAGTCGTTTGTAATAATGGTTGCCAGGGCCAGTGGTTAGTTGACCGGTGACGTCGAGAGCTGGAGAGAGGGAGCGGGAGTAGGCGTGACTGTGACTGTGACTGTGACTGTGACTGTGACTGTGTGTGTGTGTGTGTGTGTGTGTGTGTGTGTGTGTGTGATATAGATTTTTGCCTGGGCGAGGTGTACGAAGCTTGACACCATGATCCATGTGAGAGACTAAAATGGGATTTAGCTGGGCGTTCATTAGGCAACTCTTCATTCCATTAGCAGTATAACTACCATCTCCTATTGATTCACTGGTCAGGATCTAAAATAACAGTGTATTGTGCAACTGGTCTTAGTAAAACTTTATCACAATGTTAATCAGAAAGGGGTATGGATGAGTTTAATCCAGTGTGTGTGTGTCATCTTATTTGGGTCTGATGAGAAATTATTTCAAGGGGTCTTTGAAGTCACAGGATATTCCTGGATTTCTTCCCTGCCCAAAGGCATCCTCACCATGGCAACCTCACCATGGCATCCCCACCATGGCATCCCCACCATGGCAGCCCCACCATGGCATCCCCACCATGGCATCCCCACCATGGCATCCCCACCATGGCAGCCCCACCATGGCATCCCCACCATGGCAGCCCCACCATGGCATCCCCACCATGGGATCCCCACCATGGCAGCCCCACCATGGGATCCCCACCATGGCAGCCCCACCATGGCATCCCCACCATGGCAGCCCCACCATGGGATCCCCACCATGGCAGCCCCACCATGGGATCCCCACCATGGCAACCCCACCAGGATGACGTAGCTAGCTAATAGCTGCAGTAATAAAAGGCCATCCTCTTTAAAGGACCTGAATGAAAATAGCCCTCTAGGTCCCTGTGACAGAGTTGTAGAGGCCTGTCCATGCACTAGCCTCTACGGAGGTGTGACAAGGTTAGCACAGGTTCAGGTATACTAACTCTGGTCTGACGACGCCACAGAATCCCTCTATGGCTGACATCACTGACCTTCTCTATGTAGGAACGGAGAGAGAGAGGATTGGGATATAGGGGGAAAGAGAGAAGGGAGGCAGGGAGGAGAGAGAGAGAGAGAGAGAGAGAGAGAGAGAGAGAGAGAGAGAGAGAGAGAGAGAGAGAGAGAGAGAGAGAGAGAGAGAGAGAGAGAGAGAGAGAGAGAGAGAGAGAGAGAGAGAGAGAGAGAGAAAATACTGTGCTCCTGCCTCCAACATGTTCTGTACTGTGCTCCTGCCTCCATCAACAGTCAAAACAACTCAAGACAGATCACCAGTTCAACGTAACAAAACACAGTGTTATGGAGAGAGGCGGCGCCATAGTTATCAACCCAGCCATACAACACATATAGAGTGAAAGGAAATTCAAGACAGGTCACATACTAGATACCACTGCAGGCCCATTACCGTCTTAGACCCAGCAGGCGATATCCATAGCCATAATTACAATGATTCCTCCTTGTCCTTTTGTGGTGAAGTTATTTTCTATTACCACTTCATCTCTACAAAGTGTCTCAGATATCTTTGATGCCCCTGACAGTTATTAAGTTCTAATCAGTGTGCAGGCTTTGTGATGACAGGAGAAAAATCTCTATCAGAGTTCAATGATGTAATTTCCTCCACTTCAGGTTACCATTATTACCTGGTCTAGTACTTTACATACCTGTAGAGGTTGTCATTATTACCTGGTCTAGTACTTTACATACCTGTAGAGGTTGTCCTTATTACCTGGTCTAGTACTTTACATACCTGTAGAGGTTGTCATTATTACCTGGTCTAGTACTTTACATACCTGTAGAGGTTGTCATTATTACCTGGTCTAGTACTTTACATACCTGTAGAGGTTGTCATTATTACCTGGTCTAGTACTTTACATACCTGTAGAGGTTGTCATTATTACCTGGTCTAATACTTTACATACCTGTAGAGTTTGTCATTATTACCTGGTCTAGTACTTTACATACCTGTAGAGGTTGTCATTATTACCTGGTCTAGTACTTTACATACCTGTAGAGGTTGTCATTATTACCTGGTCTAGTACTTTACATACCTGTAGAGGTTGTCATTATTACCTGGTCTAGTACTTTACATACCTGTAGAGGTTGTCATTATTACCTGGTCTAGTACTTTACATACCTGTAGAGGTTGTCATTATTACCTGGTCTAGTACTTTACATACCTGTAGAGGTTGTCATTATTACCTGGTCTAGTACTTTACATACCTGTAGAGGTTGTCATTATTACCTGGTCTAGTACTTTACATACCTGTAGAGGTTGTCATTATTACCTGGCCTAGTACTTTACATACCTGTAGAGGTTGTCATTATTACCTGGTCTAGTACTTTACATACCAGTAGAGGTTGTCATTATTACCTGGTCTAGTACTTTACATACCTGTAGAGGTTGTCATTATTACCTGGTCTAGTACTTTACATACCTGTAGAGGTTGTCATTATTACCTGGTCTAGTACTTTACATACCTGTAGAGGTTGTCATTATTACCTGGCCTAGTACTTTACATACCTGTAGAGGTTGTCATTATTACCTGGCCTAGTACTCTGACATACGTGCTGTAGAGGTTGTCATTATTACCTGGTCTAGTACTTTACATACCTGTAGAGGTTGTCATTATTACCTGGTCTAGTACTTTATATACCTGTAGAGGTTGTCATTATTACCTGGCCTAGTACTTTACATACATGTAGAGGTTGTCATTATTACCTGGCCTAGTACTTTACATACCTGTAGAGGTTGTCATTATTACCTGGTCTAGTACTTTACATACATGTAGAGGTTGTCATTATTACCTGGTCTAGTACTTTATATACCTGTAGAGGTTGTCATTATTACCTGGTCTAGTACTTTACATACCTGTAGAGGTTGTCATTATTACCTGGTCTAGTACTTTACATGCCTGTAGAGGTTGTCATTATTACCTGGCCTAGTACTTTACATACCTGTAGAGGTTGTCATTATTACCTGGTCTAGTACTTTACATACCTGTAGAGGTTGTCATTATTACCTGGTCTAGTACTTTACATGCCTGTAGAGGTTGTCATTCTCCTCTACGTTATGAAGGTTGTCATTCCTGTTAGTTCTGACAGACCTGAAAGAGTGCTGTACCTTGTTTGATAGTTCCTCTGGTCTTTGACAGTCAAACACAGTCTTCAGCCTTTTAGCTCAGCCGGCTGACGCCCAGTGACTAAACACAGTCTGACTGTCGTTGACGGTCTTTACTACAGGTTTGGATGGCTTACCCTGTACCTTTATTTAAGGCTTTTACTGGGACCTCTTTGTGTTGACAACTAGCCTGACCACAATGCACCCTGTTGCTCCAGGTGCACGTTCTACTACTGAGAGCAGTTCGTTCCTCTCTGTTGGCAGCCATTACTCAGGTTGCATGTTCTCTTCTCTTTGATGTCTTCTTCCAAAGGATCTGTGACCTCGTTGTTCCCACCTCACGTTGTCCAACCTCTAATGTTAATCATTGTTGTGTGGAAGAGGCAGAGAGATGTGGGAAGGCTTGTGGAATACTACTGCCTGTTCTCTGAACTTTGGAATAAGAGAACTGTTCAACTCCCTGTGCTTCCTGGAACATGCTAATTCTAGTATTAGCAACACAAACCACAAAGGAACATGCTAACTCTGGTATTATCAACACATACTAAACAGGAACATGCTAACTCTGGTATTAGCGAAACATACCACACAGGAACATGCTAACTCTGGTATTAACAACACATACTAAACAGGAACATGCTAACTCTGGTATTAACAACACATACTAAACAGGAACATGCTAACTCTGGTGTTAACAACACATACTAAACAGGAACATGCTAACTCTGGTATTAACAACACATACTAAACAGGAACATGCTAACTCTGGTATTAACAACACATACTAAACAGGAACATGCTAACTCTGGTGTTAACAACACATACTAAACAGGAACATGCTAACTCTGGTGTTAACAACACATACTAAACAGGAACATGCTAACTCTGGTGTTAACAACACATACTAAACAGGAACATGCTAACTCTGGTGTTAACAACACATACCACACAGGAACATGCTAACTCTGGTATTAACAACACATACTAAACAGGAACATGCTAACTCTGGCATTAGCAACACATACTAAACAGGAACATGCTAACTCTGGTGTTAACAACACATACTAAACAGGAACATGCTAACTCTGGTATTAACAACACATACTAAACAGGAACATGCTAACTCTGGTGTTAACAACACATACTAAACAGGAACATGCTAACTCTGGTATTAACAACACATACTAAACAGGAACATGCTAACTCTGGTGTTAACAACACATACTAAACAGGAACATGCTAACTCTGGTGTTAACAACACATACTAAACAGGAACATGCTAACTCTGGTATTAACAACACATACTAAACAGGAACATGCTAACTCTGGTATTAACAACACATACTAAACAGGAACATGCTAACTCTGGTATTAACAACACATACTAAACAGGAACATGCTAACTCTGGCATTAGCAACACATACCACACAGTCTCTGGAAATGTGTCATGATTCCCGATTGAATTCTAGATGGTTTATAATTATTGGATATGTTCTACTTGTAAAGATGTTTGTATTTCTACCCGTGGCAGTTTAAACAAGCATTATGGTCATATAGTCATCATGGTGTTGGTGTTGTATGTTTTCAGTGAGGAAGTCGCTCTGGATAAGAGCGTCTGCTAAATGACTAAAATGTAAAATGTAAAATGAGTAGGAGATGGATGTGTGAAGGTGGTGACTGTGAACAACACAACCCAGTTGACTGAGCACAGGGTCTGCTGCAGAGAACTATAGCAGGGGGAGTATTACCTGTGGCTGTTCCAGACATTACCAGCCATTACCATGGCCCCCCTGGAGGATTATGGGTAGCCAGAGCCTGGCTGGCATGCCACTCACTGTGCCCCCGAACAACCCTCTGCCTCTGGGAAAAGCTTTTGAGGTGGGACCGCTACAAACAGTGGCTGAGAGATATGACTCTGTCTTCGTGACATGTTTTAGAGATGTCCTCTTCTACTTGGTCTGAGATGTTATTTTCAGGGTGTTTTACGCTTCACTTGTCTCACTGTTCCATGTATCCTTAAACACTATCCTTTGCCAACCATTGTATGGTTGAACAGGTTGTAGAGAATCAGATATCCATCTGCCATCCTCTGTAGATCTTTTCTTATTTAATCAAGGTTTACATTTCCATAGATACTCCAGCAGCCAGATGTTTTTGTGAGCATTGGGTCTACCTCCCCCATCTCCTTTACTCCCCTCCCAGCCCTCCTCTCTCTCTCCTCCCATCCCTCCTCTCTCTCTCCTCCCATCCCTCCTCTCTCTCCTCCCATCCCTCCTCTCTCTCTCCTCCCATCCCTTCTCCCTCTCCCCTCCCATCCCTCCCCTCTCTCCCCTCCCATCCCTCCTCTCTCCTCCCATCCCTCCTCTCTCTCTCCTCCCATCCCTTCTCCCTCTCCCCTCCCATCCCTCCCCTCTCTCCCCTCCCATCCCTCCTCTCTCTCCTCCCATCCCTCCTCTCTCTCTCCTCCCATCCCTCCTCTCTCTCTCCTCCCATCCCTCCTCTCTCCTCCCATCCTCCTCTCTCTCCTCCCATCCCTCCTCTCTCTCCTCCCATCCCTCCTCTCTCTCTCCTCCCATCCCTCCTCTCTCTCTCCTCCCATCCCTCCTCTCTCTCTCCTCCCATCCCTCCTCTCTCTCTCCTCCCATCCCTCCTCTCTCCTCCCATCCCTCCTCTCTCTCCCCTCCCATCCCTCCTCTCTCCCCTCCCAGCCCTCCTCTCTCTCTCCTCCCATCCCTACTCTCTCTCTCCTCCCATCCCTCCTCTCTCCTCCCATCCCTCCTCTCTCTCTCCTCCCATCCCTCCTCTCTCTCTCCTCCCATCCCTCCTCTCTCTCCTCCCATCCCTCCTCTCTCTCCCCTCCCATCCCTCCTCTCTCTCTCCTCCCATCCCTCCTCTCTCTCTCCTCCCATCCCTCCTCTCTCCCCTCCCATCCCTCCCCTCTCTCTCCTCCCATCCCTCCTCTCACTCTCCTCCCATCCCTCCTCTCTCTCCCCTCCCATCCCTCCTCTCTCCTCCCATCCCTCCTCTCTCCCCTCCCATCCCTCCTCTCTCTCTCCTCCCAGCCCTCCCCTCTCTCCCCTCCCATCCCTCCTCTCTCCTCCCAGCCCTCCTCTCTCTCTCCTCCCAGCCCTCCTCTCTCTCTCCTCCCATCCCTCCTCTCTCTCTCCTCCCATCCCTCCTCTCTCTCTCCTCCCATCCCTCCTCTCTCTCCTCCCATCCCTCCTCTCTCTCTCCTCCCATCCCTCCTCTCTCCTCCCATCCCTCCTCTCTCTCTCTCCTCCCAGCCCTCCTCTCTCTCTCCTCCCATCCCTCCTCTCTCTCCCCTCCCATCCCTCCTCTCTCCTCCTCTCTCCTCCCATCCCTCCTCTCTCTCCCCTCCCATCCCTCCTCTCCCAGCCCTCCTCTCTCCCCTCCCAGGGATCTGATTATCTTGCACCATGATATTTTATCCATCCCAAATGGCACCCAATTCCCTTTATAGTGCACTACTTTTGACTAGGGCCCATAGTACTCTGGTCAACATTATACAGGGAATAGTGTGCCATTTGGAAGGCAACCCCTCTCTCCTCTTGTCTGCCATGCACAGGGTTCAGGTGTCTGTGTTGTCTGTACTGTGCCAGTACTGGTTGTTGCCAGCGTTCCTGTTAAGCCGTCAGATAACAAGCTATCACTTCTCTGCTGCCACATGTAGCTAGCTCACCTCAAGACAATATCTCAAAGCAGGAACATCAAGTTCCCCCTCTACCCCCATCTTACCCTCCTCTCCCTCTCCCCATCTGTCTGTCTATTCCCCCTCCCTCCCACCTGCACCCCTCCTCTCCTCCACCCTCTCCCTCTCCCCATCTGTCTGTCTATTCCCCCTCCTATCCTACCCCTCCTTCCACCCTCTTCTCCCTCCTATCTATCTGTCTACCAATCTATTTATCTCTGGTCTCCCTCTGTATCTTTCCATCAGTCTATCAATCTGTTTATCTCTGGGATCCCTTTGTATCTTTCCATCCTACTTCCTTCCTTCCTTCCTTCCTTCCTTCCTTCCTTCCTTCCTTCCTTCCTTCCTTCCTTCCTTCCTTCCTTCCTTCCTTCCTTCCTTCCTTCCTTCCTTCTTTCCTTCTTTCTTTCTTTCTTTCTTTCTTTCTTTCTTTCTTTCCTTCCTTCCTTCCTTCCTTCCTTCCTTCCTTCCTTCCTTCCTTCCTTCCTTCCTTCCTTCCTTCCTTCCTTCCTTCCTTCCTTCCCTCCTTTTCTCTCTTCTCATTTTATCAGTATTGATCTTGAACCATCCGTCTTTTTATTCATTTAAGTACACCCACCTTTGGCTTCTCCATCTGTCTCTCCATCTCTCTCTCTCAAACACACACAGACACGCACGCACACACACACACACATACACACTCAACATACACTTTCACCATACCTCACTCACCTTGCTTTGTGTTGAGGTGATTCACTGAGGAGAGTATTTACGGATGCATTTCAAAAGGACTCTTCTCCTCTCATCCTATTGTACTATAGGCTACTCTCTCTCTCTCTCCCCCCCCCCTCTCTCTCTCCCTCCCCCTCTCTCCCTCCCCTCTCTCTCTCTCTCTCTCTCTCTCTCTCTCTCTCTCTCCCTCCCTCTCTCTCTCTCTCTCTCTCTCTCTCTCTCTCTCTCTCTCTCTCTCTCTCTCCCCCCCTCTCTCTCTCTCTCCCTCCCCCTCTCTCTCTCGCCCTCCTCTTTCTCTCTATCTCTCTCTGCCTCCTCTCTCTCTCTCCCCCCCCCCCTCTCTCTTTGTCTCTCTACCCCCTCTCTTTTTCCTCTCTCTATCTCTCCCCCCTCTCTCTCTATCTCCCTCTCTCCCTCCATGTCCTCTCCTGCTCTATCCATTTGTTCAGAACAACAGAAGCAGTCCTACTTCCACAACAGTTTACCCAGTCAGTTAGCTGTAATCACGCTGCATTATCATAATGGAGCCTGCAGAACTACCTGTCTGCGTCCCAAATAGCACAATGTTCCCTGTAAAGTGCTCCTCTTTTGCCCAGGGTCCATAGGGCACTATATAGGGAATAGGGTGCCATTTGAGATGCAGACTCTGTTTGAAGACTAGTCTAGGGTCTTAAAGTAGTTCAGCACAAAGGAATCCAACAGGAATAACAAAAGGCCTCAATTGCAGCAGAAGCAGCAGCCCTCAAACCACCAGTAGGGGAGAAAAGCTGTCCTCTGTTGTAAGAGCCATCAAACCACCAGTAGAGGAGAAAAGCTGTCCTCTGTTGTAACAGCCATCAAACCACCAGTAGGGGAGAAAAGCTGTCCTCTGTTGTAACAGCCCTCAAACCACCAGTAGGGGAGAAAAGCTGTCCTCTGTTGTAACAGCCATCAAACCACCAGTAGGGGAGAAAAGCTGTCCTCTGTTGTAACAGCCATCAAACCACCAGTAGAGGAGAAAAGCTGTCCTCTGTTGTAACAGCCATCAAACCACCAGTAGAGGAGAAAAGCTGTCCTCTGTTGTAACAGCCCTCAAACCACCAGTAGAGGAGAAAAGCTGTCCTCTGTTGTAACAGCCATCAAACCACCAGTAGAGGAGAAAAGCTGTCCTCTGTTGTAACAGCCCTCAAACCACCAGTAGGGGAGAAAAGCTGTCCTCTGTTGTAACAGCCCTCAAACCACCAGTAGGGGAGAAAAGCTGTCCTCTGTTGTAACAGCCCTCAAACCACCAGTAGGGAGAAAAGCTGTCCTCTGTTGTAACAGCCATCAAACCACCAGTAGAGGAGAAAAGCTGTCCTCTGTTGTAACAGCCCTCAAACCACCAGTAGGGAGAGAAAGCTGTCCTCTGTTGTAACAGCCATCAAACCACCAGTAGGGGAGAAAAGCTGTCCTCTGTTGTAACAGCCCTCAAACCACCAGTAGGGGAGAAAAGCTGTCCTCTGTTGTAACAGCCCTCAAACCACCAGTAGGGGAGAAAAGCTGTCCTCTGTTGTAACAGCCATCAAACCACCAGTAGGGGAGAAAAGCTGTCCTCTGTTGTAACAGCACAATATATTTTCTTTGAGGTGGATAAAATACTTTGGTTAGCCAGTATGGATGGCCTTAGCCTCTAACAATACCAATACTACTTCCGGCACCTCCCTTATATGTCCAGTAGAGTCCCCATAGTCTTCTCTTTAGAGTCCCTATAGTCTTCTCTTTAGAGTCCCTATAGTCTCCTCTTTAGAGTCCCTATAGTCTTCTCTTTAGAATCCCTATAGTCTTCTCTTTAGAGTCCCTATAGTCTTCTCTTTAGTGTCCCTATAGTCTCCTCTTTAGAGTCCCTATAGTCTCCTCTTTAGAATCCCTATAGTCTTCTCTTTAGAGTCCTTATAGTCTCCTCTTTAGAGTCCCTATAGTCTTCTCTTTAGAGTCCCTATAGTCTCCTCTTTAGAATCCCTATAGTCTTCTCTTTAGAGTCCTTATAGTCTCCTCTTTAGAGTCCCTATAGTCTCCTCTTTAGAATCCCTATAGTCTTCTCTTTAGAGTCCCTATAGTCTCCTCTTTAGAGTCCCTATAGTCTTCTCTTTAGAGTCCTTATAGTCTCCTCTTTAGAATCCCTATAGCCTCCTCTTTAGAGTCCCTATAGTCTCCTCTTTAGAGTCCCTATAGTCTTCTCTTTAGAGTCCTTATAGTCTCCTCTTTAGAGTCCCTATAGTCTTCTCTTTAGAGTCCCTATAGTCTCCTCTTTAGAATCCCTATAGTCTCCTCTTTAGAATCCCTATAGTCTC
>NC_059194.1:46316222-46328722 GCF_020615455.1 Coregonus clupeaformis | reverse complement strand
GACTAGAGACACTAGAGAGAGACTAGAGAGACTAGAGAGAGACTAGAGACACTAGAGAGAGACTAGAGAGACTAGAGAGAGACTAGAGACACTAGAGAGAGACTAGAGAGACTAGAGAGAGACTAGAGACACTAGAGAGAGACTAGAGAGACTAGAGAGAGACTAGAGACACTAGAGAGAGACTAGAGAGACTAGAGAGAGACTAGAGACACTAGAGAGAGACTAGAGAGACTAGAGAGAGACTAGAGAGACTAGAGACTAGAGAGAGACTAGAGACACTAGAGAGAGACTAGAGAGACTAGAGAGACTAGAGAGAGACTAGAGACACTAGAGAGAGACTAGAGAGAGACTAGAGACACTAGAGAGAGACTAGAGAGGCTTGCTTTATTGCATAACATATATTTAGTTTACCCATGTGCCCTATTCATCTGGAGCTTATTCATATGTATATAGGCTAGGCTTGTTGCTGTTCTCTCTTCACACATGGTGGCCTGCTTCATATGTGTAAAGGCTTGTTGCTGTTCTCTCTTCACACATGGTGGCCTGCTTCATATGTGTAAAGGCTTGTTGCTGTTCTCTCTTCACACATGGTGGCCTGCTTCATATGTGTAAAGGCTTGTTGCTGTTCTCTCTTCACACATGGTGGCCAGCTTCATATGTGTAAAGGCTTGTTGCTGTTCTCTCTTCACACATGGTGGCCTGCTTCATATGTGTAAAGGCTTGTTGCTGTTCTCTCTTCACACATGGTGGCCTGCTTCATATGTGTAAAGGCTTGTTGCTGTTCTCTCTTCACACATGGTGGCCTGCTTCATATGTGTAAAGGCTTGTTGCTGTTCTCTCTTCACACATGGTGCCTTTCTTCAGGGCTCAACATGCTGCTCTCTCTCTCTCCTCTCTCTTCTCTCTTTTCCCTCTCTGCCTTGTGAGGGAGGGGGAAGGGGAGGAAGGGGAGGGAGAAGAGAAGAGGACAGTAGAGGAGGATTTTAACTGTATTTTTACCTCATTGTAAAACCACTAGAGGGCATACTTCTGCCTCTACCTCCATCCCTCTCTCTCACTCATCTCTCCCTCTCTACCTCCATCTCTCTCTCTCACTCCTTCCTCTCCTCCCTCTCTCTCTCTCTCTCTCTCTCTCTCTCTCTCTCTCAGTCCTTCCTCTCATCTACCTCTATCTCTCTCACTCACTCCTCTCCCTCTCTACCATTTCATTATTAATGATCTTTGCCACACAGTTGTTTCCACAACGACTGGAGAAGCTATGACATTTGCAACAGGAGGCCAACATGAGGCTGTAGGTTCTGTAAACTCAACAACCCACAGGATGTGTACTGCTGCTCTTTAATTATTTGTTTTACATTTTTTATCTTTAAATTTATTTATTTTTTGACTCATACATTTTTTACTTAACACTTATTTTTCTTAAAAACTGCATTGTTGGTTAAGGGCTTGTAAGTAAGCATTTCACTTTCGTATTCGGCGCGTGTGACAAATAAAATTAGAATTGATTTGAACTGGCACCCTATTTCTTTTATAGTGCACCAGGGGCCAATAAGGCTCTGGTCTAAAGTAGTGCACTTAAAGATGCCATTAGGGACAATTCCACAGTCTCTCTCTATCATTTACCCGTCTGTTGGCACATAAAGTATACTGGGAGATCATCTCAGTATAGTCCCACGTAGAATTAGGGACTATTATAGACGGGAAGACAAACCAGCAAAACAATGGAATACACCCATGGGCTGTAGTCATTATGTGATGCCCACTGTGTGTGTGTGTGTGTGAGTGTGTGTGTGTGTGTGTGTGTGTGTGTGTGTGTGTGTGTGTGTGTGTGTGTGTGTGTGTGTGTGTGTGTGTGTGTGTGTGTGTGTTTCTCCTTTCCTCACCCTGAGTATTTGTTCTGGGTGTTATGTTGTATGGTGGTTAGTGTGTCACATTGATTTACTGTAACAATGTAGCAGCCCTTATCTCACACATGCAGTACATGGTGTGTTTTCTCTGTATCTCTCTCTCTCTCTCTCTCTCTCTCTCTCTCTTTCTTTCTCTCTCTCTCTCTCTCTCTTTCTCTTTCTCTCTCACACACACACACACACACACACACACACACACACACACACACACACTGTTACGAACCCCGTGGCTTTTAAACGTCTAGGGTGACGGACATGAGACCCGTAACATAAATTCATGCAAATTATAAGTGTAGTATGGAACAGTGAGAACAAATAGGACACAACTACCATGAACTACCGTCAAACACACATGGTTTATTTCAGAACACACGGTAAGGGTTTGGGAAAAAGGGCTGAGCAGGACCCAAGAAATGAAACAATAGTGTAAAACCCCCTAAACTGATCTAGCCTGCCTAAAGAACCGCTAGGCTACTGCTAGTCATACAAAAGTACAGTGGGTGGTCCGCTCAGGTCTAACTAGTGTTTTTAGACAGATTTCTTCCTACGGGTAATGTACGCCCAAGGGCAACTAGCTTAAACTCCCCTTTTCCCAGAAACACACCAAGCTACAAAACAGGGTAATCAGCAATAAAGTACGTACACAATACACAGGACACAACAGTATCCAAACTCACATAAAGAAATGGCTTCTAACAAAGTTACCAATAGGGTAACCAACAACTTAGTGCGTACACATCACACAGGACACCACCGTGTCCATACTCACATATGGCAAAAATCTCTCTCTCTTGCAACACACACAAGTTTGGTTTTTATAACATGGGATGTGTGATTGAACAAACGAGTAACAGGTGGTGCAATTCACAGGAATGTTCACTGATTGGTCCAATCATCAGACACCTCAACGACCACCAATCAGGAACATACAGGACACCTGTGATTAGGGCAGAAGGAGAGAAAAACACAGGACACAGGATACCTGTATCCGTAACACTCCCACCCTTAAAAGAGCAAACCACAATGGTTTGCGACACACGTACTATCACAACACCCAAATTCACAAATCATCCTGCCGGGATAACAAAAAAAACCTAGATCATTACACACGAGACAAAGCATCTGCCAACACATTATCCATCCCCTTTTTGTGGCGGATCTCCAAATTATAATTTTGCACGACAAGTGCCCAACGCATAAGGCGTTGGTTCTGGTTGTACATCCGGTGGAGAAAAACTAAGGGGGTTATGGTCAGTATACACTATTACTGGTAATGCACTGGAACCAACATAAACTTCAAAGTACTGCAGAGCTAACAACAAAGCTAGAGCTTCTTGTTCAATGGTGGAATAGTTTGTCTGACATTTGTTAAATTTCCGTGAAAAATAACAGACAGGAAGGTCCACTCCACTCTGGTCTTGCTGCAGTAGAACAGCACCAGCACCTCTGGCACTTGCATCTACCTCCAGTTTAAATGGCCGTTCAAAATCTGGCGCAGCAAGAACAGGAGTACTACACAAGAGTGCTTTAGCAGTGTTGAAAGCAGTACAACAATCTTCAGACCATACAAATTTTCTCGCCGGACTGAGCAAATCCGTTAATGGAGCAACTACCGCAGAGAAATTTTTACAGAAACTACGGTAGTAGCCAACCATCCCTAAAAACGCGGCGTAGCTCTCTTCTGGTGGTAGGTGCGGGAAATGCGTTTATAGCTGAGACCTTGGCATCTACAGGGCGCACCTGACCATGGCCGACCTGTTTACCAAGATACGTAACAGTGGCCTTCCCAAACTCGCACTTTGCTAAGTTCAGGGTTAGAGAAGCGGTTGCTAGACGTTCACACACTACCCTTAGAGTGTTAACATGATCAGACCACTCAGTTGAATAAATTACCAGATCATCAAGGTAAGCACTACAATTACGAACTCCAGCCAATACTGTGTTAACCAGGCGTTGGAAAGTGGCTGGTGCGTTCCGCATCCCAAATGCCATGACAGCATATTGTAGGAAGTGATCTGGGGTCACAAATGCAGAGATGTCGGAGGCACGTGGGGTTAACGGCACCTGCCAGTAACCTTTAGAAGATCTAATTTGGTTACATAAGTAGCAGCACCAACAGTATCAATACAGTCATCCAGTCTGGGTAACGGGAACGAGTCGGGCACTGTGACCGCATTGACTTTCCGATAGTCCGTACATAATCTGGATGTCCCATCAGGTTTAGGAACCAGAATGCACGGAGAACTCCAAGGACTTGAACTTGGCATAGCCAGGTTATTCTCCAGCAAATAACCGACCTCACCCCTCATTATCTTTCTCTTAGCGACGTTGACACGATACGGATGTTGCTTGATAGGTGCAGCGTTTCCAACATTAATGTCATGTTCTAACACATTTGTACATGTAGGAACATCATTAAAAAGACATGGAAAGCTGTGTAATAGTCTCACAATATCATCTGACTGTCTGTCCGTTAAATGAATCAGGCTTGACGGGAGAGACAGCAGCATCTCTGAATTGGGCAATCTAGCACACTGCTGCTGAGTATTGCGCAACTCCAAACCATCTCCGTCCACATCATTAACATGACCTCCCGCTACAGCCGTAGCAGCAACAGAGACAGCCAACTCGGCCAGTTTCTCTGGACTGTCTACCTGAGTGACGGGCCTGGTGTGGTATGTCTTCAACATGTTAACGTGGCACACACGAGATTGGCGTTTTCTATCAGGAGTCTGTATCACATAGTCAGTTTCAGTTAGTTTCTTTTCAATGACATAAGGACCAGAGAAACGTGCTGACAATGACGCTCCTGGCACAGGCAACAACACAAGAACTCGGTCACCTGGCTGCAGTGAACGAGAAACAGCCTGTGTGTCATAGTGTCGTTTCATCCGTTTCTGTGAGGAAGACAGCGCTTCCTTTGCTAGAGCACAGGCAGCATGTAGGCGCTCATGAAAGCGACTAACGTAGTCCAACACATTTTCTTTCACACACAACTCTTGTGACAAAAACTGATCCTTAAGGACTTTCATAGGTCCTCTCATGGTGTGTCCAAACACCAGTTCAGCTGGGCTGAACCCTAGGGATTCCTGTACTGTCTCACGGACAGCAAACAACACTAGAGGAACTCCCTCATCCCAATCTTTCTCAGATTCCATGCAATATTTACGGAGCATAGACTTCAGTGTCTGATGCCAACGTTCAAGCGCACCCTGAGACTCTGGGTGATATGCGCTTGACACACGGTGTGTAACTGACAAGGATTTTAACACTTGTTTGAAAAGTGTAGAAAGGAAATTCGTACCTGATCAGTTTGTATCACCTTAGGTAATCCAAAAAGTTGAGAAGAATTTGATCAATGCTTTACTCACCACTGGAGCAGTAATCCTTCGCAGAGGAATGGCCTCTGGGTACCTGGTGGCCACACACATAATTGTCAACATAAACTGGTTACCAGATTTTGTTTTTGGTAATGGTCCAACACAATCAACCATCACATGTTCGAATGGTTCACCTATGGCCGGTATGGGACAAAGAGGCGCGGGGAAATAACCTGGTTCGGTTTCCCAACTACTTGACAGGTGTGGCAAGTCCGACAGAACTGAGCCACATCTTGCTTTAAGCCAGGCCAAAAGAAATGTCGCAAAAACTCGATCATACGTCTTGGTGACTCCCAGATGTCCGGACCACTGGTGATCATGAGCGAGGATAAAACATTTTGTCGAAAGGCTGTAGGAATCACTATTTGGTAAACAGCATTCCAATCTCCGCCAGCGTCAACATGGGATGTCCATTTACGCATGAGGAGATTACCATCCATGAAGTATGCCATGTTTTCCTTCTTTAGCTCGTCCTCTGAGACAACACTAGAAAAACATTTAGCCAGGCTACTGTCAACCTGTTGGTTAGCGATCAGCTGCTCACGAGTAACTGGTAACTGTATTGCCTCAGCAACAAGTTCCACATCCTTCTTCCTTTCTCTGGGCTGTTGGTCAGACTGCACCAGCTTACCAGAGGTAGCACCCGAACTATCCTCTGGGTCACACTCTCTGAATAGAATCGTGTTCGACAAATCTACCACTTCACCCACTTGTCGTGCTTGAGCACGTGTGACAGCACAAGCGGGGAACACATCTGGATAACCCTGTGCCAGCTCCTCAGAGAGAGACTGGTCACTTTTATCCAATACCTCCAATATGGGTATCACCTTTCCTCCGGCAATATCGTTGCCCATTATAAATGTCACACCTTTTACTGGCAACCTAGGACGTACGCCAACTCTGAACAATCCACTGACTAATTCAGAGTGTACGTTCACAAAGTGCAATGGCACTGGGACGAAACCCATTTCAATTCCTTGTACTAACACACTGGAACCACAATATGTATTATTAGACAAGGGCAACACATCAGCTAGTATGAACGACTGCGCCGCACCAGTATCTCTGAGGATTCTAACTGGACGCTGAGACGCTTCGTCATCTGATATAGAAACAAACCCCTCAAAAATGAACGGTTCATAACTGTGATCTGGGACAGGGACTTTCAAACCACATTCACTATGAGGCTTCTGTCTTGATTCTGGCCTTACAACCGTACGAATCAGCCCAACACCCGTTGGCGGCCTGGCGTGCTGAGGCATCCCCGGCTTGCGTTTAAGCAAAAAGCAATCACTAACCAAATGTCCCACCTTATGACAATAGAAACAGTGACGCACATCTTTTGGGCGCGCTGGATGTACTGCTGGTCGACTAGGACTAAAAGTTAGCAACTCCGCAGCCCTGCTCTCCGTTACGAGCCGAAAACACGCTCTTATGCGTCAACACAAACTCGTCTGCCAATACAGACGCTTCCGACAGTGAGGATACTTTCTGTTCGTTCAGATAAACTACAATGCGTTCCGGTAAGCAATTTTTAAACTCTTCTAACAAGATTAACTCCCGTAGAGAGTTAAAATCAGTTACCTTACTTGCACTGTGCCATTTGTCAAACAGATTTCCTTTGTCTCTAGCAAACTCCACATAAGTCTGAGTAGGAGACTTTTATGAGACCTAAATCTCTGTCGATATGCCTCAGGAACAAGCTCATAGGCACGAAGAACAGTAGCTTTGACCACTTCATAATTCAAACTGTCTTCAAGAGGTAGCGCTGCCAGAACCTCTTGGGCTTTACCTGTTAGTTTACACTGAAGTAATAGGCACCATACCTCTTCGGGCCATTTCAATGCTACCGCTATACGTTCAAACACACTGAAATAGGAATCAACCTCTGACTCCCTGAACACAGGTACCAAGGTGATCTGCCTACTAATATCAAACGTAGCAGCCGACACAGCTGGTGAGGATGGCTCACTAGCAGGCATAGTATGAGCAGCGACTAACCTCGCTGTTTCTGCCTCCAGTTCCATTTACGCACCTCCAGTTCCATCTTACGCGTCTCCAGTTCTTGATCAAGCCTACGCGTCTCCAGTTCTTGATCAAGCCTACGCGTCTCCAGTTCTACCTCTAGCTTACGCGTCTCCTGTTCTGCCTCTAGCTTACGCGTCTCCTGTTCTGCCTCTAGCTTACGCATCTCCAGCTTGTCTTGCCTGATTTGTGCCCGCTCTTCCGCCTCCATTTGGAGCCGTGTCGAGCGGACATCGATCCTGGCATCACTGTCAGTCAGTGGGGAGAGTGGGTCATAACGGGGCAATGTGGCTGGAGCCTTAGCCTCGTCCTCAGACACTGATGGGCTTACAGGAACAGCAACCACATCCCCTACAGGAGCAGCAGACTCAGGCGGCGGTAACTCAAGCACTCGCTCGTTTAACAATATCGCTAACACTACTTCCCTAACTTCTGCTTTCACTAAACCCCTCGGTATGGGTACAGAAAAGTGGTCAGCCAAAGCCTGTAGATCCACTCTACGGCAATTATCAAAAACCTCCCACGTAGGGTTTTCCAAAAATGCCTCCAACTCAAAAGTAGCCATCCTACTAGCAACACGAGCCGTCGACTACTGAACACACACAAAAAAACAGGTAGTTACAGCTGCCAAGCTCAACACTGAACCAGACACTAACTAATTTACATGAGCAGCATGGGATAGATAGGATCCCGGACGAGCCCCCACTTTATGTTACGAACCCCGTGGCTTTTAAACGTCTAGGGTGACGGACATGAGACCCGTAACATAAATTCATGCAAATTATAAGTGTAGTATGGAACAGTGAGAACAAATAGGACACAACTACCATGAACTACCGTCAAACACACATGGTTTATTTCAGAACACACGGTAAGGGTTTGGGAAAAAGGGCTGAGCAGGACCCAAGAAATGAAACAATAGTGTAAAACCCCTAAACTGATCTAGCCTGCCTAAAGAACCGCTAGGCTACTGCTAGTCATACAAAAAGTACAGTGGGTGGTCCGCTCAGGTCTAACTAGTGTTTTTAGACAGATTTCTTCCTTACGGGTAATGTACGCCCAAGGGCAACTAGCTTAAACTCCCCTTTTCCCAGAAACACACCAAGCTACAAAACAGGGTAATCAGCAATAAAGTACGTACACAATACACAGGACACAACAGTATCCAAACTCACATAAAGAAATGGCTTCTAACAAAGTTACCAATAGGGTAACCAACAACTTAGTGCGTACACATCACACAGGACACCACCGTGTCCATACTCACATATGGAAAAATCTCTCTCTCTTGCAACACACACAAGTTTGGTTTTTATAACATGGGATGTGTGATTGAACAAACGAGTAACAGGTGGTGCAATTCACAGGAATGTTCACTGATTGGTCCAATCATCAGACACCTCAACGACCACCAATCAGGAACATACAGGACACCTGTGATTAGGGCAGAAGGAGAGAAAAACACAGGACACAGGATACCTGTATCCGTAACACACACACACACACACACACACACACACACACACACACACACACACACACACACACACACACACACACACACACACACACACACACACACACACACACACACACACACACACTTTCTTCCAACCCTTCTCCGTCCCTTCAAGTGTGGGCTACAACACAGGAATTACCCTCCTGACAGACAAAGAGAGAGCAACACTGGATTCTCTAGGTCTCTGAAAATAAGGATTGATTTCCCGGGACGGTGGCCGAGGTTACCCGTGTTGGTTTATTCATTTTAACATCCAGGGCAGAGGGGGTAGAGGGGGAGTGGAGGGAAGGAGAGGGGGAGTGGAGGGAAGGAGAGGAGGAGAGGGGGAGTGGAGGGAAGGAGAGGAGGAGAGGGGGAGTGGAGGGAAGGAGAGGAGGAGAGGGGAGTGGAGGGAAGGAGAGGAGGAGAGGGGGGAGTGGAGGGAAGGAGAGGAGGAGAGGGGGAGTGGAGGGAAGGAGAGGAGGAGAGGGGGAGTGGAGGGAAGGAGAGGAGGAGAGGGGGAGGAGGGAAGGGAGAGGAGGAGAGGGGGAGTGGAGGGAAGGAGAGGAGGAGAGGGGGAGTGGAGGGAAGGAGAGGAGGAGAGGGGGGAGGGAAGAGAGGAGGAGAGGGGAGGAGGGAAGGAGAGGAGGAGAGGGGGAGTGGAGGGAAGGAGAGGAGGAGAGGAGGAGGGAGGGAAGGAGAGGAGGAGAGGGGGAGGAGGGAAGGAGAGAGGAGAGGGGGAGTGGAGGGAAGGAGAGGAGGAGAGGGGGGAGTGGAGGGAAGGAGAGGAGGAGAGGTGGAGGGAGGGAAGGAGAGGAGGAGAGGGGGAGTGGAGGGAAGGAGAGGAGGAGAGGGGGAGTGGAGGGAAGGAGAGGAGGAGAGGGGGAGTGGAGGGAAGGAGAGGAGGAGAGGGGGAGTGGAGGGAAGGAGAGGAGGAGAGGGGGAGGAGGGAAGGAGAGGAGGAGAGGGGAGTGGAGGGAAGGAGAGGAGAGGGGGAGGGAGGGAAGGCGAGGAGGAGAGGGGGAGGGGGAAGGAGAGGAGGAGAGGGGGAGTGGAGGGAAGGAGAGGAGGAGAGGGGGAGTGGAGGGAAGGGAGAGGAGGAGAGGGGGGAGTGGAGGGAAGGAGAGGAGGAGAGGGGGAGTGGAGGGAAGGAGAGGAGGAGAGGGGGTAGAGGGAAGGAGAGGAGGAGAGGGGGAGTGGAGGGAAGGAGAGGAGGAGAGGGGGAGTGGAGGGAAGGAGAGGAGGAGAGGGGGGAGGGAGGGAAGGAGAGGAGGAGAGGGGAGTGGAGGGAAGGAGAGGAGGAGAGGGGAGTGGAGGGAAGGAGAGGAGGAGAGGGGGAGGGAGGAGGGAGAGGAGGAGAGGGGGAGTGGAGGGAAGGAGAGGAGGAGAGGGGAGTGGAGGGAAGGAGAGGAGGAGAGGGGGGAGTGGAGGAAGGAGAGGAGGAGAGGGGGAGTGGAGGGAAGGAGAGGAGAGAGGGGGAGGAGGGAAGGAGAGGAGGAGGGGGGTGGAGGAAAGGAGAGGAGGAGAGGGGAGGAGAGGGGGAGTGGAGGGAAGGAGAGGAGGAGAGGGGGAGTGGAGGGACTGTCAGAGTTTACTGAGGGAGAAAATAGACTCCAAATCCAACAGTACAACAGGCCTCCCTCTATCCCTTCATCCTTCATCCCTCATCCCTCCCTCTATTCCTTCATCCTTCATCCCTCCCTCTATCCCTCCATCCTTCATCCCTCATCCCTCCCTCTATTCCTTCATCCTTCATCCCTCCCTCTATCCCTTCATCCTTCATCACTCATCCATCCCTCTATCCCTTCATCCTTCATCCCTCATCGCTCCCTCTATCCCTTCATCCCTCATCCTTCCCTCTATCCCTTCATACTTCATCCCTCATGCCTCCATCTATCCCTTCATCCTTCATCCCTCATCCCTCATCGCTCCCTCTATCCCTTCATCCCTCATCCCTCCCTATATACCTTCATCCTTCATCCCTCATACCTCCCTCTATTCCTTCATCCCTCATACCTCATCCCTCCCTCTATCCCTTCATCCCTCATCCCTCATCCCTCCCTCTATCCCTTCATCCTTCATCCCTCATCGCTCCCTCTATCCCTTCATCCCTCATCCCTCCCTCTATCTCTTCATCCGTCATCCCTCATCCCTCCCTCTATCCCTTCATCCCTCCCTCTATTCCTTCATCCTTCATCCCTCATCCCTCCCTCTATCCCTTCATCCTTCATCCCTCATCCCTCATCCCTACCTCTAACCCTTCATCCTTCATCCCTCATCCCTCATCCCTCCCTCTATCCATTCATCCTTCATCCCTCCCTCTATCCCTTCATCCCTCATCCCTCCCTCTATCCCTTCATCCTTCATCCCTCATCGCTCCCTCTATCCCTTCATCCCTCATCCCTCCCTCTATCCCTTCATACTTCATCCCTCATGCCTCACTCTATCCCTTCATCCCTCATCCCTCCCTCTATCCCTTCATCCCTCATCCCTCCCTCTATCCCTTCATACTTCATCCCTCATGCCTCACTCTATCCCTTCATTCTTCATCCCTCATCCCTCATCGCTCCCTCTATCCCTTCACCCTTCATCCCTCATCCCTCCCTCTATCCCTTCATCCTTCTCTCTATCCCTTCATACTTCATCCCTCATGCCTCCCTCTATCCCTTCATCCTTCATCCCTCCCTCTATCCCTTCATCCTTCATCCCTCATCCCTCCCTCTATCCCTTCATCCCTCATCCCTCCCTCTATCCCTTCATCCTTCATCCCTCATCCCTCCCTCTATCCCTTCATCCCTCATCCCTCCCTCTATCCCTTCATACTTCATCCCTCATGCCTCCCTCTATCCCTTCATCCTTCATCCCTCCCTCTATCCCTTCATCCTTCATCCCTCATCCCTCACTCTATCCTTTCATCCCTCATCCCTCCCTCTATCCCTTCATCCCTCATCCCTCCCTCTATCCCTTCATCCCTCATCCCTCCCTCTATCCCTTCATCCCTCATCCCTCCCTCTATCCCTTCATCCCTCATCCCTGCAGCCATGCTAGTCCCCACGGCAATACACAACAAAGACATGACAACTACAGACTCACAGAACTCACATCCTACTACTACTGTACTAGAACTAACAACACCCTACTACTGACCTAGAACTAACAACACCCTACTACTGACCTAGAACTAACAACACCCTACTACTGACCTAGAACTAACAACACCCTACTACTGTCCTAGAACTAACAACACCCTACTACTGTCCTAGAACTAACAACACCCATACTACTGTCCTAGAACTAACAACACCCTACTACTGTCCTAGAACTAACAACACCATACTACTGTCCTAGAACTAACAACACCCTACTACTGTCCTAGAACTAACAACACCCTACTACTGTCCTAGAACTAACAACACCCTACTACTGTCCTAGAACTAACAACACCCTACTACTGTCCTAGAACTAACAACACCCTACTACTGTCCTAGAACTAACAACACCCTACTACTGACCTAGAACTAACAACACCCTACTACTGTACTAGAACTAACAACACCCTACTACTGTCCTAGAACTAACAACACCCCTACTACTGTCCTAGAACTAACAACACCCTACTACTGTCCTAGAACTAACAACACCCTACTACTGTCCTAGAACTAACAACACCCTACTACTGTCCTAGAACTA
>NC_059194.1:46131904-46311122 GCF_020615455.1 Coregonus clupeaformis | reverse complement strand
GTGAAGTTCTAAAGGCTAACATCAAACAAGCCAAACACACAGAAACAAGATCCCACAAAACAGGTAGGCAACATGGCTACCTAAGTATGATCCCCAATCAGAGACAACAATCGACAGCTGCCTCTGATTGGGAACCACTCCCGGCCAACATAGAAATACACATTCTAGAAACAATCAACATTCACACCCTGACCAAACTAACAAGAAACAACAGGCATTAAAGGTCAGGGCGTGACACTCCAGTTTAAAAAAAAAACGGCATTGTTGGTTAAGGGCTTGTAAGTAAGCATTTCACTTACTTACAAGCCCTTACATGTGGCAAATACATTTTTATTAGATTTTATTTTATTAGAGTTTACATACAGTGGGGGAAAAAAGTATTTAGTCAGCCACCAATTGTGCAAGTTCTCCCACTTAAAAAGATGAGAGAGGCCTGTAATTTTCATCATAGGTACACGTCAACTATGACAGACAAATTGAGATTTTTTTTCTCCAGAAAATCACATTGTAGGATTTTTTATGAAATTATTTGCAAATTATGGTGGAAAATAAGTATTTGGTCACCTACAAACAAGCAAGATTTCTGGCTCTCACAGACCTGTAACTTCTTCTTTAAGAGGCTCCTCTGTCCTCCACTCGTTACCTGTATTAATGGCACCTGTTTGAACTTGTTATCAGTATAAAAGACACCTGTCCACAACCTCAAACAGTCACACTCCAAACTCCACTATGGCCAAGACCAAAGAGCTGTCAAAGGACACCAGAAACGAAATTGTAGACCTGCACCAGGCTGGGAAGACTGAATCTGCAATAGGTAAGCAGCTTGGTTTGAAGAAATCAACTGTGGGAGCAATTATTAGGAAATGGAAGACATACAAGACCACTGATAATCTCCCTCGATCTGGGGCTCCACGCAAGATCTCACCCGTGGGGTCAAAATGATCACAAGAACGGTGAGCAAAAATCCCAGAACCACACGGGGGGACCTAGTGAATGACCTCCAGAGAGCTGGGACCAAAGTAACAAAGCCTACCATGAGTAACACACTACGCCGCCAGGTACTCAAATCCTGCAGTGCCAGACGTGTCCCCCTGCTTAAGCCAGTACATGTCCAGGCCCGTCTGAAGTTTGCTAGAGTGCATTTGGATGATCCAGAAGAGGATTGGGAGAATGTCATATGGTCAGATGAAACCAAAATATAACTTTTTGGTAAAAACTCAACTCGTCGTGTTTGGAGGACATAGAATGCTGAGTTGCATCCAAAGAACACCATACCTACTGTGAAGCATGGTGGTGGAAACATCATGCTTTGGGGCTGTTTTTCTGCAAAGGGACCAGGTCGACTGATCCGTGTAAAGGAAAGAATGAATGGGGCCATGTATCGTGAGATCTTTAGTGAAAACCTCCTTCCATCAGCAAGGACATTGAAGATGAAACGTGGCTGGGTCTTTCAGCATGACAATGATCCCAAACACACCGCCCGGGCAACGAAGGAGTGGCTTCGTAAGAAGCATTTCAAGGTCCTGGAGTGGCCTAGCCAGTCTCCAGATCTCAACCCCATAGAAAATCTTTGGAGGGAGTTGAAAGTCCGTGTTGCCCAGCGACAGCCCCAAAACATCACTGCTATAGAGGAGATCTGCATGGAGGAATGGGCCAAAATACCAGCAACAGTGTGTGAAAACCTTGTGAAGACTTACAGAAAACGTTTGACCTGTGTCATTGCCAATAAAAGGTATATAACAAAGTATTGAGAAACTTTTGTTATTGACCAAATACTTATTTTCCTCCTTAATTTGCAAATAAATTCATAAAAAATCCTACAATGTGATTTTCTGGAAAAAAAAAGCTAATTTTGTCTGTCATAGTTGACGTGTACCTATGATGAAAATTACAGGCCTCTCTCATCTTTTAAGTGGGAGAACTTCCACAATTGGTGGCTGACTAAATACTTTTTTTCCCCACTGTAGCTGGCCATAAATGAATGTTGCATTTTACTTAATGGGTTTTACTTCTAACTCATTGCTTTATACTTCAAAACAGATAATAAACGATTAGGCTATACATGTAGATTAAAAACCAAAGTCTGTCAGATTTCCAGTAATTCCAATTAAATAAATACCCCTTGATCTTCAAGAATAGGACTTGGAAATATGGAAATATGGATCAGTCTAATTGTTTTACCTAATCATAACCCAAAAACAAAGGACTTATTAGCATACTCTGTTTTTGTCATGGAGGACTGATTGGGCTCATTGCTTTAAAACATGGTTGAAAAATACATGTAGTTCTAGTTCAATCAGGAGGGCTGGTCTGAATGCTCGTTTAACTTCATCAAGTATAACATAATTAACTTAGTTCCTATTATATAAGCATAGTGGGAATGAATACAAACGTATCATCAGCATAGCGTCTTGCTTCTCTCTTTCCTATTAGCCACATGCAGAATGTCATTCATATATTTACCTTATAGCCAGGGTTCGGGAATAACGTATTACAAAAAAACGTTAACTGTAATCCTATACATTACATGCAAAAATATTGTAATCAGATTACAGATACTTTAAAAAAAATAATCCATAGGTCTAACGTACACATGCTCAAACTTGTACACTTTTGATAGACTTCAACAGCTACAAATTATTGAGATATCAAAGTGTCACTAACAAAAATGTAAACAATAGACCTATAGCAAATGCAGCATACGGCATTCATTTTTCACATGCAAATAGCACTTTTCGGTTGTGCTCAAAGCATGCCATTCCGAGAACAGCATTTTATTTTCAACTCAAAGGAATGAGCCCAATCAGTCCTCCATGACAACAAAATCATGAACAAAAGAGTAGGCTTATAAGTCCTTATTTTTTGGGTTATGCTTAGGTAAAACAATTTGGATAATCTATATTTCTATCAATTCCAAGTCCTATTGTTGAAAATCAAGGCGTATTAAAATAATTGGAGTGACTGGAAATGTGACAGACTTTTTAATGTAAATATATAGCCTAATCGTATTATTATCAGCATTGAAATAAGGTGCAAGTTAAAATGTATTCCGCCTGAGCGAGTCTGACCTGAAGTCAGAGACCATTATGATGTCACACCAAATGTGTTTGATTGATTGAGGGAAAGAGCAGGAATAGGCTTTTGTAGGCTACAGTCCAAGAAATATGGCTAAAAGTATCGAACATCTCGTTCCAAAATCATGTTGGTCCACCCTTTGCTGCTATAACAGCCTCCACCCTTCTGGGAAGGATTTCCACTAGTTGTTGGAACATTGCTACGAGCATTAGTGAGGTCAGGCACTGATGTTGGGTGATTAGGCCTGGCGCGCAGTCGGCTTTTAAATTCATCTCAAAGGTATTCGATGGGGTTGAGGTCAGGGCTCTGTGCACGCCAGTCAAGTTCTTCCACACCAATCTCAACAAACCATTTATGTATGGACCTCGCTTTGTGTATGGGGGCATTGTCATGCTGAAACAGGAAAGTGCTTTCCCCAAACTGTTGCCACAAAGTTGGAAGCACTATTTGGTAAAGGACAAGTCCATATTATGGCAACAACAGCTCAAATAAGCAAAGAAAAATGACAGTCCATCATTACTTTAAGACATGAAGGTCAGTCAATACGGAACATTTCAAGAACTTTGAACGTTTTTTCAAGTGCAGGCGCAAAAACCATCAAGCGCTATGATGAAACTGGCTCCCATGAGGACCACCACAGGAGTGGAATACCCAGAGTTACCTCTGCTGCAGAGGATAAGTTCATTAGAGTTACCAGCCTCAGAAATTGCATCCCAAATAAATGCTTCACAGAGTTCCAGTCACAGACACATCTCAACGTCAACTGTTCAGAGGGGACCGTGTGAATCAGGCCTTCATGGTCGAATTGCTGCAAAGAAACCACTACTAAAGGACACCGATAATAAGAAGAGACCTGCTTGGGCCAAGAAACACGAGCAATGGACATTAGACCGGTGGAAATGTGTCCTTTGATCTGGAGTTCAAATTTGAAATTTTTGGTTCCAACCAAAAGAAAGAGGAGAGGGAGGCCCCGGTGCACAACTGAGCAAGAGGACAAATACATTAGAGTGTCTAGTTTGAGAAACAGACACCTCAAAAGTCCTCAACTGGCAGCTTCATTAAATAGTACCCGCAAAACACCAGTCTCAACGTCAACAGTGAAGAGGCGACTCCGGGATGCTGACCTTCTAGGCAGAGTTGCAAAGAAAAAGCCATATCTCAGACTGCCCATCTTAATCTTTTATTTTTATTGGCCAGTCTGAGATATGGCATTTTCTTTGCTTCTCTAATGTATTTGTCCTCTTGCTCAGTTGTGCACCAGGGCCTCCCACTCCTCTTTCTATAATGGTTAGAGCAGGTTTGCGATGTTCTGTGAAGGGAGTAGTACACAACGTTGTACGAGATCTTCAGTTTCTTGGCAATTTTTTGCATGGAATAGTCTTCATTTCTCAGAACAAGAATAGACTGACGAGTTTCAGAAGAAGTTATTTGTTTCTGGCCATTTTGAGCCTGTAGTCGAACCCACAATTGCTGATGCTCCAGATACTCAACTAGTCTCAAGAAGGCCAGTTTTATTGCTTCTTTAATCACCACACCAGTTTTCAGCTGTGCTAACATAATTGCAAAAGGGTTTTGTAATGATCGATTAACATTTTAAAATGATAGACTTGGATTAGCAAACACAATGTGCCATTGGAACACAGGACTGATGGTTGCTGATAATGGGCCTCTGTACGCCTATGTAGATGTTCCATAAAAAATCAGCCATTTCCAGCTACAATAGCCATTTCCAACATTAACAATGTCTACACTGTATTTCTGATCAATTTGATGTTATTTTAATGGACAAAAAATTTGCTTTTCTTTCGAAAACAAGGAAATGTCTAAGTGACCCCAAACTTTTGAACGGTAGTGTACATGCAGGCATCTAATTTCAACCAAACACATTAAATGATGTTGAATCAATTACAGCATAATTGCACTTTTGTTCTATTCTTCGCATGCATCTCTGTTACATCTAATGATCATTGTTTTCAATCTTTAGATCCAGCCGTTGAGCCGCTGTGTCCATTCTCCCAGGTGAGTAACTTATTTATATCGATGCCAGCTGCCCAGCAAAGGGCTACCTGTCATCAGCATCATACTCGGAGACGAGGCTATACCCCAAACTATTTAATAAAATTCCATATTGCATTCTGTCTCTGTTGTTCGTTCAGTTAAGCCTCTACTCGATTGAAATGCTGCTGTCATGGAATGGCATGCTTTGAGCACTACCAAAAATAGCTATTTGCATGACGTGACAAATGAATGCCATATGCTGCATTTGCTAAAGGCCTATTGTTTATGTTTTTGTTAGTGACACAGAATTAGGATTTAAAATACTTAGTTAATTTAATAGGATCTGTATGGTTGCCACTTTGATATCTCGAGTATGCGAGTTTAAGCATATCAAAAGTGTAAGAGTTGAAGCATATGTCCTTTAGGACTTGGGACTTTTTTTAAAAAATCAGCACAAATCAGATTAAATGCCCAACTTGTGGTCTTCTTAAATTAAACTTGTTTTTGACAGTATTTGTGGAGCACAATACCACAGAGGAGTTTACAAGGGAGGAACTCCCTTAAACTTTTAGTCCATAGGCTGGGATCTGCATTATGCAGCTGTTTCAAGAGCACATTTTTCACTGGCTGTCAACGGGTCGCATAAACAATGTTTGATAGGTAGCTTAGCCTACAATACTTCAATTCAGCCATTAACGGGGTAAAATACACCTATACATTTGTGAACAGCCACCCATAACAACTGCAATCCATAAGGCGCAAATAATTGAGAAAGCAGCAGTGTGATTCACATAATTGCTATATAGATATCAATAATAGGCCTAAGTGATATCTTTATCACCCTTAGGCTACACCACTGCTATCGTCCTTACCTCCAAGCGTTTATACAAGTTGGTCGTATAATCTTTGAGGTGGACAGCAGTCGCATCATTGGAAGACATACTGTATTAGAAAAATATATTCCCGCTCTTTTCCCACGATCCATCAATCGCATTTGGTGTTTAGTGGTCTCTGACTTAAGCTTTTTTTCAATACTGATTTGAATGTCATTGAGAAAACAGAAAGGTGTCAAAGTATTTTTTCGCAAACATCCTTCATGAATTTGAAAGTAATCCTCAAAGTAATTATCTCGTTTTTCAAAGTATCTGTAATCTGATTACAATATTTTTGCTGGTAAAGTAACGGATTACAGTTAATTTTGAAGGTGTAATCAATTAAATATTACTCCCCAACCCTGTGGGACACCAATACAGAAAATGGGCCCTCTCCAAAATAGTAAATTGTTCTTGGGTCCGAAGACTGTATAGACCAGGAATACATAAAAACAGTTTTGTTAACAACCAGTCTGGAGTCTAAAATAGGGTTCCTTCTCTTAGGGCCACACAACAACAGAACACTAAATTTTCTCATAAGTCATCCAAATGAATGGGTGCTAAATTCTATCCAGCTTTGCTCTGTACTTTCTCTGTAGGACACAACATTTATCTACCCATTACTCCAGGCTGCAGCTATAACATAATTGTAGTTTCTGCTCCAGAAAACACAAAGTGAGGTATCTCTGCAAAGCTCATTGTATTACAATACATATTATGCCACTTTTATTGATTTATTAAACTTTGAGGATAAGGTATGATTTACATATGAGATTTAAATGGATCTTTGCATAATAGAAAAAGGCACATGAGCAATGTGTGGGATCAGCACAAGCTTTTTACCTGTGTTGTTATGTTGAAAAGTGGAATAAGGTGATTAAAAAAAAGTGCAGGGGAAACATTGTGTCAAATTGGTGTCTGCTTTTAGCCCCCATTTCAGTGTCAGCTAAATTACCTTGGTGTGTTTCCCCACCATCAACACACGGTGCTCCATTTTCACAGTGCCAGTCTTATCCTTGACGAATAATGAATATAAATTCGACAAAGACAAACAAAAACGCGTATCCGTCGCTGAAATGTCAAACACACCGTATCATCGCGACACAAATGCTCCTGGATTGCCATTAAGCTGTTGTCTCTTCCACAGAGTGTTCCCTAACAACCTGTTTTCTAAAATGTCCACCTCGGCGAAGAGATGACTCAGCTCGATTGCATTTTAATGGCGTCTTGTTTTCGCTGTGGCTCCAACTAAGCCTACAAAGCGCTTGTCATCTGAGCGTGTCATTACGACTGCACCTGGAGAGAAAGAGATGCTCCAGCTGGGTTTCATGAAATAATAATGATAATATGTCTTTGCTTTTTTGTCTCAGCCAGTAACAGTTTTACGGTACATTAACAAAGTGCATCTGTTGGAGTGCTTGCAAAGTTTTTGTTCGCAATGCAAGGACATATGGCTCATATGTTTTTCTGGCCAGTCTTTACGTTTAATGAATGCAATGCTCAAGGAACTTTTTTTCTGTCTTTAGGGGTGTTCTTACAGAGTCTGAAAGTCTCAATTGAACTTTCCTCCATTCAATGTTCTGCTGAGCATGAGCTGTCTGGCTATGGCTGTGTGTGTGTGTGTGTGTGTGTGTGTGTAGAGAGAAACAGAGTGAGATAGATAGAGGTACCGAACCTGAGACCCTCTATATGTCTGTCTCTGTCAGTTGAAATAGTGCAGACTCATCGTTTCCACCTGAGCCCGACTAAACTGAAGACCCTCCAGAGAAACGGATTGACTTTTGAGTCTGACCTTGATGTAGTGACCTTTGTCTGGGTCCAATATACTGAAGAGAATGATAAGCTGTTGCCCAAACTTGGCAGACATTTAGAAAATGCCCCACTAACATTTATTGTTAGCATGGCGAAACACCCACTAAGCCTTCTAAGCTTCATTCAACATATTTGTTGCAGTTGATGATATTGTGATGAAAAACCAAGGATTCAAAGCGAATATATTCACAGTATATAAGTAGTCTGGGTGCACCCCACTAGACCATGACAGCAGAGTATTCACAGGCAATTTGGCATTCAGGGTAGACCCTAATTACATTTCAGAGGTGTTACTCACCAACACACACAAGGTGCTTGTTCAGCAAAACCCCGGAGAAAAGTAACTTTATCTCCCCGGAGCACAAAGAAGTGCCTAAAAGGTGGCATTAGCACCCAGCTAATATCAAAATGGTGTCAGAGTTTGTCTTATCACATGAACAAACTTAATTTGGGTGATCCCCAATGTACTCGAAACCAATGAAGCAGTCCAAAGTATTAATGATGAAGGTAAGGGGTTGAAGAGGACTATTTAGGTCACTTATGAAGTGGAAATGAGCAATATTAAGCTGACCTTGCTTCATGCACAGTTGCTTCATGCACAGTTCCAGTTCATTCTACCAAATGACAGCATTACTCATGGCCAAACCGTTAAATCGGAATCACTTCAGTTGACAAAAAAGTTAACTGTTATGACATAACATATGCCAGCCATGGAGATGTCAGACCTCCACCAGGGAGAGAGGGGCTGGACTGACTGATAGGGCTGGAGGCTGGCCGTCTGTTCATCCACAGAGCAGCAGACGCAACAGAGACTGCCCCTGGAGAGGAGGAGCACACCAGGGAAACCCCACAGCTCAGTGAAAAGGGCCACATTTCTATATATAACCATCTACCTGGCAATGGGCCAGATTCACTCACTCTCAAAGTGAATCAGCAAGTAATACAATTTTGAAGACGGCAATAAAATGTTGAAGAGGTATATTGTATAACTGGTTACTGGGCACTGGTCCAGTTCTAAATATGACTGTGCACAATGGAGTTCTTGAAACAAATAGCATTAGTTTGCCTAGTTTGAGTGGTGAAAGTTTGTGTAATTGGTTACCGTGACATGACACATACAGTGCCTTCAGAAAGTATTCACACTAGAGGTCTTCACGGATTCATCTGTACCCTAATACCGGAGACCCAAATCTTAGACCCGAGAGGGTCCGGATCCAGAATTATAAATAATGTCTCGGGTCTGGGTCGGATCTGATTGTCACGGGCCTCGGATATGTGCAATTTTAACTGACTTGTCCGGAGGGCCCGTAAAGAGAGATATCTAATCAATGGAAGACGAAATAACAAAATGTAAACCTATCTTTGCTAAATACCTTAACTTGAACCCATTTGCAGTCCACGTTGTTCTAAGTAATTGCATGGCTTCAATAGCATTCACACTGATATAGGGGATCGGCCTACTGTAAATTGCATTATGGCTGAGCATGGACATGCCAAACATTGTCAATAAGCAAGATTAAATTAATTATCGATAAGGCCTAAAAAGAGAACAAATAATTCTAATCAAATTATAAACTAAACTAAACAACAACTTGTTTAAAATAGACTATGTCACACTTACAGGCACCATCATTTCTCCCCGTGGGTATATAATATTAAAACAACGCAGGCTATGGAGGGTTTTACGTACATCCAAACTTTTCACAGTAGCTGGACAAAGATCCAATATAAATAGAAAGGGAGACTGTCCACTCACCGTTATACTGCTTCAAAATATACTGCTCCAAAAAAATCGCATTCACACATCTCACGGATGTTGTCACTATAAAACCAGGAAGGTGAAACGAAAACAAGCAATCCGTTCTTTATTTTGAACAACAACATTAAATACATGTAAAATGTAATGAATGATATCATAAAATCACAAGATAAAAAAGACAGGCATTGCTCATGAACCAGCCTTCCTTATAATAGGCCTAAGGGAGGGCTTGGGTTTTGAACATACTGTATGAAATGGAAAACAAGCCATTTTTACAGGTTACAGGTAACTTCGAAATACGAGGTTCAACGGTATCTCTTGTTTGATGATGGGCATGAACACATAGCCTACATCAAGGAGGGGGTTTTACGCACATCCAAAACAACTCCTTTATGGCTAAAAGAATATGGGCCTGCCTATAATGCATAGATAAAAAGGAAATGTCAGCTCACTGTTTTATTGCTCTCAAACTTGATATTTTAATAAAGCTTTGGTGATTAAGTCTCAGGAGCCAAACCCTTTATCGACAGTCTTGCATTGGGCAGACACAAAAAAAAGCCTTCATTGATAGGAGGGGAGGCTATGCTTGGCATTACCTTTAATACCAGCTTTTGGTTGGTCTTAAATATGCTAATGACCATGTTAATGCAATCTGGAAGAGGGGCTAGGTTAACTGAATACAACAATATCAGCGCTACCTGAAATTAGCACTTTGGATCATCTTTTTAAGGACACACCTAAATAAATTCAACCCCGCCCATCTGAGCACAAGCTAGCTGATATAAGACAGGTAAATTACCGAACCTGGCATTAGGGCTGGAAAATGCCAGTGCGCCAGTTATTACATGACAAAATTGCAAACTAACGTGTGTTTGACGCTAGCGCCGCCTTAATGCCAGCTGGAAATATAGCCCTTGGAATCAGAGCAGATCAAAGTTATCATACAGAGAGACATCAACTCAATTAACTTTTAATACGCTGCTCAACACGTCTCTAAGTAGACCAGGGCTGGAAACAATCTTTAGGAACATTCTGATACTGTCAGTTAATGGTGGATTATGCGAACAGTTCTTTCGGACATGAGATACCTTGAATAGGTAGGGTCAGTGTCTTGTGCTAGGCAGTCCCCAATTAAAATGTAACTTGAAGAGATTAATAGAAGGAACTGTGGGTATATATTTTTTCCACGATGTAATATATGAGGTTCAGGGTTGGGGTCAATTCAGTTTTCAATTCAGGGAGTCAATTCAAAGAAAATCAATGGGCAATTTTCAAGCCATGAATTCAATTCAATCCACTTTCAAACTGAAAAATGAAGAAGGAGCCTGAATATCTGAGGTATAAGTAAACAGCGTTGTGACGTTGATTCGTGTTGACCGACTGCACATGATGTGGGCTGTGGAGAAGAAGCCCCACTCCCTGTCTCCATGTGGCTATATGCCCTTAGAAACCCTCCACTCTCCCAACTGGATTGCCAGGAAATCACTAAGGCTGATAGATAGAGAGATGTGTACGTGTAGAGAATCTAGAGATCCACTGGCAGGAAAATATTTGGATCAGAGGAAGTCTTGATGGGGTGCAATGCTAATGCTAGTGCCTGCTAATAATGCCACTGATCTGCAGAGCAGACAGCAGCTGCTGAGAAATTAAAACTTTAGGGGTGATTTTAGGAACCTAACGAGTCAACAGTCGTAACAGTCATCAGTGCTGACGAGATTTAGACCAAACAGACAGGAAGTGTTCGTGAACCATCCACTACCAGACGGTCATTGCCAAGCCAGCATCCTCAACCTCCCAACATCCCTTATTTTTTCATTGGAAGCCAAATATGCTTTTGTTAGCTGTTTCTGTATACCCTTTCTGACCTGGCGTACTGGTTAATTCTAATTTGCTGATGTGTTGGAGTCTCTCCTCAGAGGAGTTCTTCTACTTGCTGTTTATATAGGAAGTTACTTTCCCTCCAGAAATAAGGAGACAGTGGTGCCTTACCACAGCTGTGTCCACGCTTACTCTAAATCACCTAGGCGACAGTTATCAGGTTGGGTAATTAACTAATTAATAGCAGTGTAATAAAGCATCTTGCAGCTGTAGTGGCTCTCTGTCTCCATTCTCTCTGGTTAAACACTTCCTGTATGAATCAAAAAGGGGAAGAGGAGCTGCCTGAAGTCTGATGAATGACCAGGAGAAAATATTAATTAAAACCTTATCTCTGAATTCTCTCAACACGCATTATGAGAAATATTGATAAGAGGGGAGGGGATATTTACATGTAGACCCAGAGAAGCACAGTAACAACTTCATCCCCACATGTGTGAAGAGAATACAGAGTGGAACCAAGTCTGAGTCCTGAAACTCAAAGAAGAATGTATGTTCTTCAGTAACAAATACAACGGCATGAATAGAGACTCCGAGACTTTTACAACTCTGAGACTATTTTGTTGTGAAACTGTGTTTACTGTCCAACTTGATGTTTTAATTGCATTTTGTGTCTATCGGAAAAGATCCAAATGTATGAGAAAATATATAGGCTTTACTCCTCTCTGATGAAACATCAAATGATGGACACATCTGAGTGGTGTGTTTATGATGGAATGTGGCGCTGGAGAACTAACCTATCAGGTTCAAGAGCTTGTGTGGGCTGTCCAATTATGCTCAACCATAATCCTCATGAAGCACTTATGAATTCTGAGAATGTAATCAACAAAACAGGTTTTAAAAAAAGTAGCATAACAACCACGAACAATGGAATAGATGTATGTCCTACCTCAGTTTAATTTAAGTGTGGGTAATTAGACTTATCGCATTGATATGTTTCTGTCAGGGGAATGGCATTGTTTTACCTTCTCATGCCTGTTTCGCACTATATGGCCGACCCAAACCGTACTGTGCTGGCTCAAATATTTTCTTTTCACATTGTCCTTTCCAGGATGCGTTACCAGGCCAGCCCAGTACAGCTCAGCTTGAAAATGGTATCAAAATGGCCATGAATGACAGAGGTGTCATTGGACCGAGTGCTCTGCAGTTTCACCAAGGACCTTTCCCATCAGCCATCAGCTTGTCCTGCGTTAGATAACATGAATACATGACTGGGAGGCGGACGGCTAATTCAATCAGTATGAAAGCACAGTGCGGTGGGATGTCACAGCTGCGTTTGACGACGCGCACGGCATCATAGATATAAATGCCCAAAGTTTTACACTTGCATTCTCTAAATGTTCCCTGACCACATAGGGAAGGTCAGACCTTCAACTCAAAAACAACTTTTTAAAGTGCATTATGAAAGTTAAGTCCAATGTAGCATCTTTGCAATGCCAAGGCAGTAGGCACAAAGGCTATTTGATGTGACGCTAGTAGTACTTTTCCTTCTACAGATCTCATAATGCAGTGCAGAGTAATGTTTGGAATAATAGGGTAATTGCAAGAGCCAGAAGGGACATTTAAATAGACAGTGAATCCTAGCTAATACCAATGCTGCAGGTCTGTGAGACTCAGATTGCAAATATATTTTGGTTATTGCCATTGTCCAAAGTTCTGCTGTCCAATAATACGATACAGGACCAAGCAATTCATTGTATTAGACTTCTCTTGCAGTGTGATTCTTGAGCCCAGGTGTTACACTATGTTATCTGATATTGTTTCTACACTCTGTCCTCTTCTTAATATATTCCATCAAAAATAATCAAACCGATATTTTGTTTGTTCTTATTTGTGTAAAACAAATCAATAAGAATGTTGATAAAAAAATATGTAAATCAAACAGCCTTACAGCAGCTATATCCATACAGACCATTACCAAAAGTGAACTAATCTAGCCTTAAGTGGAATGTTTGATAGATATGTATATGTATTTCATATAGTTCATTTTCATATGCAAAGAAAAACACATATCACCCCTGAGACATACCAGATCCGCCCAATAAAAACAGACAAAATGAGTAAAATGACTCTGTTTTGTCGATTTCTCCTTTCTAGATTTTGCTCGCCAAGGTCACCGGCCTGATTCGTTCTTGTCAAACTGATTTATCCATTTCAAGCCTGCTGCTAGCTTTTATTTGTGTACAGAATCCATTCACCCTGTGCTATTACGAGCAGCCTTTCTAATTTGGTCCAATTTGAACTGGTGGTTGTTGCTGGAATACCCTGTAATATCCACTCTGTTAGGGGGAAATTATAGCTTTATCGAAGACAGTACAGGCGTGAGGAGCAGCAAGATGGATGAATCATGGCGTGGAATTGGGCTGAAATCGGTCGGCGGTAGCAACAACAACACCACACAGCCATGCGTCTGCCTGTTCAATAAACCTAGAGACCTGTAATCGTTATAACAACCTAATGCATTTTCTAGACGACAATATTTGCGAAACCTACGCTCTCTATACGGTGTCCATATTAGGACAGCCTCTGTACTCTGTAGCCCGGTCTAATATTAACCAAATGATTTAAATTTTTAGAACTGTGTTTGTTTTACGTCGTAGTGAGACTGCTCTTTAATGACATATCACCTACCTCAACATAAAAAACCAGGGCTGAGTCCCAAATACCACCCTATTCCCTATAGTGTACTATATTTGACCAGATCCCCATTGGGAATAGGGTGCCATTTGGGATGCAACCTAGGAACATACGGTGTTCTCCTAAGTTGACTTCTAATTAAAACTATAAACCGGCCATTTTCTCTCCCTCCAGTGCACACAGGCAGAACATTTTTCTTGTTTTAAAGAGTGTGTATGTGTTGACAGATGACAGGTGAACTGTGCTCATGGAAAGCGTTTGCATTTGGCTTTTCCTAGAAATAGTCATTAGCATGGTGTTGTATTCAGTTAACCTAGCCCCTCCCTCCAGATTGCATTAACATGGTCATTAGCATATTAGCCGGGGAACCCAGGAATCTGTCACTACTATTAAGATATTTGGACAATCCTGATGAATATTCCATGACTGAATATGGAATTCTATCCACGTCTCCATTTAGTAAATGTCATAAAGAATAGGAATGTGTGTCATTGACTCACGCTCATGTTAAGTGAGATGTTAGAGTCAAGATTAGGCTATCAATGTGTTAGCTAAATTCTCAACAAATTCTCCTGAGAATATGACAACGTCAATATCTGCAAAGCACTGCCTACTGTATATTGACAATACCACAATTAATGAAAAAAAAACTGTCAATGTGGTCAAGACTGTCAGAAAACTACCTGCATGTGGCTACATACAGTAGAGGTGCAAAGTTGGTCCTCTAAACATACATTTTAGTGATCACCGATCATCGGACCCAATACCCAGAAGATTTAGCAACAGATCAATTTGGCCCTATGGGTGTGACATTGACCTTGGCACCGCTAATATTGTAGGAATGCGCGGCTAGACGTTGCCACACAGACATGACACCAATGACCTTTGCTGTGTTGCCGTGGCTGTTGCCGTGGGTGACTGATGATGGCCAGGTTGTCACCGCCAGCAACCAGCCGCCTGCCCTTCCTCCCCGGGTCATAAATGACATGGTTGTCAGGGGAGACAGAGTGGCCCGCGACAACAAACAATCCCTCTGGATACTGGTGGAGAAGACGGGGAGAAGACACTGACACCATTGATTATCCATTTGACGCAGACAGGTTGACTGGACCACAAGGCAGTGTCTTTCTCCTACCTCCCTTGAGTATTGGCTCACACACATACAGTCTCGTCCTTCACTCTTCCCGTGTCGACAGGTAGACAGATAACCTTTGGCTAACAGATGAGGTCGAGGCTAGCCACGTTCACATACCCGACACTTCTCTGCTAGCAGCATCCCAAATAGATTCCATCCGCTTTCTGTTGCTAACTACACTTAGCATTAGCACGGCTCTCGCTACAAAAAAATGTGTTAATACAGTAGGCTGGGGCAATTTTTCCCTATTCAAAATGGCTGCCACAAATTCAATGAGAAATGTCCCATGATGAACACCTCTCTCTTTGTGTTTGAATTTTCTGGCAAATGAGATGGTGTAGGGTGAACCAAATGAGGTAATTAGCTAGCTATCTCTGAGGGGAAAAAAACGCCATATCCCCCCTATTGGAAAGGATAACGTTGATTAATAGGCTCACTTCACAATAACTGTGCAATCTGAAGCGGTGTTAAAGAGAGTCCCCATTAATTCCCTTTCAGGTGATGTAACTCATATTGGTGTGTAATGGGCCTACAAGTGGCCATTTACCAAAAAAAGTGGCCTTGTTTAAATAGCTGTATAATTTAAAATCTAATTAATTTTATTTTTCTTCTTTCTTTTTGGGCCTGAAAGGAGTTCTACTGGTATAGGTTTTATAGATGTTGCTGTTTATTCAGACTCTCCCAGGGCCAAAATGTTATCTTTCATCAATGGTTTTATGGTAAATAGAAGAGGATGAGAGTTCATTGATTATAAAAAATCAAACTATATTCAAGCTAGTGTAAGTGCTTTTCTCTTTTTTTCTCAGTCACTTCAGATTGTCCAGGAAGTTAGAAATGTTCACGTTGAACTCCTCACTTGACTTCATTTAAGTCACATACATAGAAGAGTGAGGAATATAAGGCTCAGTTGGTCATGATAACTACATCGGTGTCTACTCTCAGCGTGACAGTCCTATTTAGAGCTCAACTATTACTGACACTTTTACTACCATTACAGTACCCGTCCTCCTTCTGTTGCAAATGTTAAGTACTTATACTTCCACTGCTACTACTGACGCTGCTACTACCACTATTATGTAAAACCACTACCAACATTGCTTAAATGTATCTCCATTATGCTGGCATATTTCAATCTCATGGCCTTCTTTTACATTAAAGCCTCTGTGTCTGTCTTCTTGAGAGATGGCTCCTCCCCCTTAATCTCCCTTGTGGTCCTCTGTAGCTCAGTCGGTAGAGCATTGCACTTGGAACGCCACGATAGTGTGTTTGATTCCCGGGACCTCCTATATGTAAAATGTATGCACGCATGACTGTAAGCTTTGGATAAAAGCGTCTGCTAAATGTCATATATAATTGTATATTATTCCCCCACTGTGAGTGCTAGAGTGCACCAGCAGAGGAGGGTCAAAATGCAATGCACCACACACACACACACACACAGGATGGTGTGCAGGCTCTCAATCTAACCCTGTGTCCCTTATTCTCAGACCCATCTCCCCCACAGCGCTTCAGGCTGAGGACTTTCACTCACTCCCCAGCAGACCCACTCAGAGCCACAGGCTGAGTGCTGGAGCTTTTTATTCTGCCTGTCGGAGCAGTGTGTGTGTGTGTGTGAGAGGAGGGTAGAGGAGGGACTGATGGGAATGGATACACCAGGGTGGTCATGGAACCAGGAAAACGACGCCAGCCTCCCAGGCCCAAGGAGTGTGTGTGTGTGTGTGTGTGTGTGTGTGTGTGTGTGTGTCGGAAACCACTCTGCAGTGCAGCGAAGATCAGCTAACACACTCCGTAAGAGCCTTCATTAAATTTTTAGCTTTATACATAAGACCATATCAGAACAGAGGTCCGTTCTGTTGAAAATGCATGTTGTAAAACTTGACATATGTTGCACTAATGGGGTGTGAAATGGAGCTCTTGTATGAGATGAAATATGACATGTCTGTGTGACCTACGTTTCCATATCATTCAATGCAGGCAGATTTTAAAATAATAGTTGAAAAGGACATTTTACTGAAAATCGCCTCTGAGTTTGTTTTTGAAGAAGGTTTCGTTTTAGATTATGATAAACACACAGATGTGAGGTTTCTGTGATGTTTCTCTATAATAGCAACTACACTTCAATGACAAGTATACAAGGGTTAGCACTAGCTATTGTGTAGAACAAGAGCTTTGCTCAGTTACAATGACATGCTAGGCTCCAATAGATCCCCAGTTAAGGATGCTACACCTTGCAAGTATATGTGAAGTACAACCTACATATCAAATCAAATCAAATCTTATTTGTCACATGCTTACTTACTGTCAATGTAAATAGTCCGGGTGGCCATTTGATTAATAGTTCAGCAGTCTTATGGCTTGGGGGTAGAAGCTGTTAAGGAGCCTTTTGGACCTAGACTTGGCGCTCCGGTACCGCTTGCCGTGCGGTAGCAGAGAGAACAGTCTATGACTTGGGTGACTGGAGTCTTTGAGTTCCAAATGGCACCCTATTCCCTATTTAGTGCACTACTTTTGACCAGAGACCTATGGTCTTGGGTCAAAAGTAGTGCATTATATAGGGAATACGGTGCCATTTGGGTTGAAACCATTGTTTGCTGCAGAGAGGGTGTTGGAAATAGAATTTCATTTGTGTTCATTTGGTTTGCCGAGTAAAATTTCGTGCCATTGCATCATCCTTTAACAGTGTACAGACACAAAGATGGATAATGCTTAATGCTTTTGCTTATAATTTTATATAGCCTATATCATGCCTCTCTGTCATATGGAGTATGGTGTTGAAGAAATTACATGACTAAGCCTCATAATAACCATGTAAGTTGAATTAGAACCTATCTACATATTAGTCTATTTGACAAATTTTTCTTTTGAATGTCTCCATTTCAATAGTTTTTATTTCGGCCTATTTTCATATTTTTGCTAATTCAGTAGATATAATTACCTAAACTAAAACCTCAAAGCTATGCTGTGATGCAGTATACTTATTTTTAAATCAGCAAACACAAACGTAATCAAACAAACATAATTCACCAACAAAAGATTCACAAACAAACATAATTACATTTCAAAGCTACAATATCGAGAGTGACTCCTCTGTTGGCAAACTCTGGGTTAGAAGTAGCCTGGCACAGATCTACGATCAGTTTACACTCCCAATCCTAACCTTAACCATTAGGAGGAAAAACTGCCAAACTGACCACTGATAGGCATTTAGGAACAACTCAATTCATGATGTCAGATCAGGTCTTGTGATGGAGACCCTGTCTGGCACTATATACCTGTTCTATCTTCCAGCCCGCCAGATCACACTCACATCAATCACACTCTCAGAGTGGCAGCTTTATGATATTTCCTGTGAAATTTGGTTAAAGGTATTTATCTGAGGTGCAATGAAACACCTGCTGTATAGGAAGGAAGTCTGCAAATCTCCGAGCTGCACAGCCTATTGGAAGTGACATCACTCACAGGACGGCTTCGAGCACAGTTGACTAATACAAGGCAGAATAATAGCGCAGCAAGGGTTTACTCTTTGAATGCATCTAATTCATGATATGACAGTTTAAAGAAGGTTAGAGACAATTGGGTAATAAATTAATTGACACACGCTCGCACACATGCTTGTACACACACTCGTGCACACTCTAGTACACACATGCACACACAGACACATGCACGCACGCACACACACACACACACACACACACACACACACACACACACACACACACACAGGGTCGATGCATAGTGACATGTTTAATGGTTCCCATGTTACCTTATGTCTCTTTGTACATTGCACTCAGTGATTAATATTGGCCAATTGCTTTCCATTCTATGGGCGCTATGCATGCTAATTATCCCGTCAGGAGTTTCTGTCTGGAGTGGCAGAGCTCAGGGTCTCACTGGTGAGTAACGATATCTAATGGCAACATTAGCCCACTGAATGGACTGAGAATTGCTTAACGGTTCCTATGATTAAGGCTGGCAAGTCATGATGTCAGAGGTCAGCCGCTCCGTTTGATTGGTGGAATTACTGAGTCAAATGCGGAAATGAGGGAGGAGATTCGAGGCGAGCGGTGGGTCAGTGCAAATTGAGTAAATTGAGTAAATCAAGCTGAGCTCTGGCATTAACTTCAGTTGGCAATTTCTGAATGTTTACGTTTACTCTCCCTTCGCGAGGCTGTATTCAACTAATTACTTTGTATCATTACCAGTCGTGCTTGTTGCCCCGAGCACGCTAATCTCCCCACCAATTTTGCACATGCCAGGAAACATTACCGACTTGGCGATTTATCAGCTTCTTCCAGCACCATAGGGTATTTATATAATGTGACGAAACAAATCATGTTTATGTGTTGCCTGATTATTATAGCAATTGTATTTATTTCACATACCTGGGAGGTATTTACTAAGTATTAACATTATACCCAACCCTTCGGGAATAGGCCTGAACAACGGTAATTCCTTAACATACAGTGGCGTTTGAAATTCAAATGGTGGTCCATGTAAATGCACTCCCTGCATAAATATATTTTGTTTTTTTGGAGGTAGTGAAGGGGAATTGAAATTCAAGAGAGCAAATTGCTATCAGCTCTTCTTTATTTTGATGCTAGTGTGAGTAGATACAAGGACCGTGGGGTGACATTTTGAGCAACATAAACAAATAAATTGAATTTCTTGCTTCGTGTGTCTTCCTGCTTCTTCGAGAGCATCGCCTCAGACTCATTTCATCTTTTGCACAAAGGTCAATAAAAGGAATATAATCAGAAATAGAGTTTATTATCCCAAACTAAAATGTATTTCTAGAAATGACATTCATATATACAAGCCTATTTGTTTTGGATCTGTTTCGGTCATGAGAAGACTGTTCAGCAGGAGCTGTCATATACAGTGGGGGAAAAAAGTATTTAGTCAGCCACCAATTGTGCAAGTTCTCCCACGTAAAAAGATGAGAGAGGCCTGTAATTTTTATCATAGGTACACGTCAACTATGACTGACAAAATGAGATTTTTTTTTCCAGAAAATCACATTGTAGGATTTTTAATGAATTTATTTGCAAATTATGGTGGAAAATAAGTATTTGGTCAATAACAAAAGTTTCTCAATACTTTGTTATATACCCTTTGTTGGCAATGACACAGGTCAAACGTTTTCTGTAAGTCTTCACAAGGTTTTCACACACTGTTGCTGGTATTTTGGCCCATTCCTCCATACAGATCTCCTCTAGAGCAGTGATGTTTTGGGGCTGTCGCTGGGCAACACAGACTTTCAACTCCCTCCAAAGATTTTCTATGGGGTTGAGATCTGGAGACTGGCTAGGCCACTCCAGGACCTTGAAATGCTTCTTACGAAGCCACTCCTTCGCTGCCCGAGCGGTGTGTTTGGGATCATTGTCATGCTGAAAGACCCAGCCACGTTTCATCTTCAATGCCCTTGCTGATGGAACGAGGTTTTCACTCAAAATCTCACGATACATGGCCCCATTCATTCTTTCCTTTACATGGATCAGTCGTCCTGGTCCCTTTGCAGAAAAACAGCCCCAAAGCATGATGTTTCCACCCCCATGCTTCACAGTAGGTATGGTGTTCTTTGGATGCAACTCAGCATTCTTTGTCCTCCAAACACGACGAGTTGAGTTTTTACCAAAAAGTTCTATTTTGGTTTCATCTGACATTCTCCCAATCCTCTTCTGGATCATCCAAATGCACTCTAGCAAACTTCAGACGGGCCTGGACATGTACTGGCTTAAGCAGGGGGACACGTCTTGCACTGCAGGATTTGAGTCCCTGGCGGCGTAGTGTGTTACTGATGGTAGGCTTTGTTACTTTGGTCCCAGCTCTCTGCAGGTCATTCACTAGGTCCCCCCGTGTGGTTCTGGGATTTTTGCTCACCGTTCTTGTGATCATTTTGACCCCACAGGGTGAGATCTTGCGTGGAGCCCCAGATCGAGGGAGATTATCAGTGGTCTTGTATGTCTTCCATTTCCTAATAATTGCTCCCACAGTTGATTTCTTCAAACCAAGCTGCTTACCTATTGCAGATTCAGTCTTCCCAGCCTGGTGCAGGTCTACAATATTGTTTCTCGTGTCCTTTGACAACTCTTTGGTCTTGGCCATAGTGGAGTTTGGAGTGTGACTGTTTGAGGTTGTGGACAGGTGTCTTTTATACTGATAACAAGTTCAAACAGGTGCCATTAATACAGGTAACGAGTGGAGGACAGAGGAGCCTCTTAAAGAAGAAGTTACAGGTCTGTGAGAGCCAGAAATCTTGCTTGTTTGTAGGTGACCAAATACTTATTTTCCACCATAATTTGCAAATAAATTCATAAAAAATCCTACAATGTGATTTTCTGGATTTTTCTTTCTCAATTTGTCTGTCATTGTTGACGTGTACCTATGATGAAAATTACAGGCCTCTCTCATCTTTTTAAGTGGGAGAACTTGCACAATTGGTGGCTGACTAAATACTTTTTTTCCCCACTGTAGGTAGTCAAATCTGCCTCCACAGGTGTCACTGAGTTAGACTAAAAGCTCCTTTGAAGAACAACCATAGATGTAGCCTACTATTAGATCCAACAGCCTTAAAGCATTGCAGCTCAATAACATCAGCCACCAATTTGTTATTAGGATTTAGGAACAATATATTGTAACAAAACCGCATCTTGATTACATTGCAATCACCTTTTTTTGGGGGGGTATAACCTCTTTTGAGAAAATAATACCAATTTGTCACACAATGCATACCTTAATTTAAATACTTTTATTCAGTGAGATGCACCATAACCTTTGATGACAAGAGAAAACTAGTGATACTGTAAAACACAGAATGTACTGTACTAGTAATGGTTGATTAATGGTTCTGATCAGAGGTAGTGTACTATATGGGGAATAGGGTGCCATTTGGGATGCATACAGAGATTCAGCTCAGCTGCAGAGGCTGTTTGGTAAACAAGAGGACAAACTCACTGAATTATTAATATTGTGGTGTGGCTACTACACTACATGGTCAACATGTCATGATGCCTTTCCCTAACAGTTCTGTTTTGGTGCAAAGATATACGGTCTGTAACATCCACGTAAATGGTTTCAGCAATCTTTCTTTCTTTCTTTCTTTCTTTCTTTCTTTCTTTCTTTCTTTCTTTCTTTCTTTCTTTCTTTCTTTCTTTCTTTCTTTCTTTCTTTCTATTTCTACTTTCTCTCTATTATAGTTCTCTCTCTATTTCTCTCTCTTTTCTCTCTTGCTCTCCCTACCCCCTCTTTCTCTCTCTCTCTTGCTCTTTTCTCTCTAAGTGGTTATTCAAATTAAAGGTTTTCTATTTGGAGAGCCTATAATCATCTTCTTCCTCTACATGTGAGTCTGGGCTTTGCTCCACAGCGCAGATTGTAGGGGGATACAGACTAGCAGAACTCTCTGGCCGTGTCTGAAATCTGTCTTGCCTACTACTTACTAAAACTACATACTGAGTACTAATTGTACTACATGATTAGTAAAAAATAATACAGTAAGCAACAAATATCAACATCCATACTCAGAATGTGTCAAGAATGCACAATTGGGTTTATTCCAGCCATTCATTCATTTTTACAACGTGTCACCTTTTGTGGTTGTTGAGTGGGTCTTGAAAGACGATTGTCTTCCTCAATAGTGTGCAGCGAATTGTACTACACTGAACAAAAATATAAACGCAACATGCAACAATTTCAAAGATTTTACTGAGTTACAGTTCATATAAGGAAAGAAATTCATTAAGCCCTAATCTATGGATTTCACATGACTGGGAATACAGATATGCATCTGTTGGTCACAGATACCTTTTTAAAAAAGGTAGGGGCGTGGATCAGAAAACCAGTCAGTATCTGGTGTGACAACCATTTGCCTCACGCAGTGCGACACATCTCCTTCACATAGAGTTGATCAGGCTGTTGATTATGGTCTGTGGAATGTTGTCCCACTCCTCTTCAATGGATGTGCAAAGTTGCTGGATATTGGCGGGAACTGGAACACGCTGTTGTACACGTTGATCCAGAGCATCCCAAACATGCTCAATGGGTGACATGTCCGGTGAGTATGCAGGCCATGGAAGAACTGGAATTGTGTACAGATCCTTGCGACATGGGATTGTGCTGAAACATGAGGTGATGGCTGTGGATGAATGGTACGCCAAGGGGCCTCAGGATCTTATCACGGTATATCTGTGCATTCAAATTGCCATCGATAAAAGGCAATTGTGTTCGTTGTCCATGGATTATGCCTGCCCATAACCCCACCGCCACCATGGGGCACTCTGTTCACAACCTTGACATCAGCAAACCGCTCGCCACCACGACAACTAGCCGGTACAGTTGAAACCGGGATTCATCCATGAAGAGCACACTTCTCCAGCGTGCCAGCGGCCATCGAAGGTCAGCATTTGCCTACTGAAGTCGGTTACGACACCGAACTACAGTCAGGTCAAGACCCTGGTGAGGACGACGAGCACGCAGATGAGCTTCCCTGAGATGGTTATTGACAGTTTGTGCAAACCCACAGTTTCGTCAGCTGTCCTGGTGGCTGATCTCAGACAATCCCGCAGGTGAAGAAGCCGGATGTGGAGGTCCTGGGCTGGCGTGGTTACACATGGTCTGTGGTTGTGAGGCCGGTTGGATGTACAGCCAAATTCTCTAAAACGACATTGGAGCTCTGGTGGACATTCCTGTAGTCAGCATGCCAATTGCACGCTCCCTAACAACTTGAGACATCTGTGGCATTGTGTTGTGTGACAAAACTGCACATTTTAATGGCCTTTTATTGTCCTCAGCACAAGGTGCACCTGTGTAATGATTATGCTGTTTAATCAGCTTCTTGATATGCCACACCTGTCAGGTGGATGGATTATCTTGGCAAAGGAGGAATGCTCACAAACAGGGACACAAACAAATTTGTGCACAACATTTGAGATAAATAAGCTTTTTGTGCATATGGAAAATGTCTGGGATGTTTCATTTCAGCTCATGAAACATGGGACCAACACTTTACATGTTGTGTTTATATTGTTGTTCAGTGTAGATGAAAAGCCGAAATGAGTATGGTAGAAAGGTCAGCCCATTGCTCTCTCTCGCTCTCTCTCTCTCTCGCTCTGTCACGCCCTGGCTCTGGGGACTCTGAAATGTTGAGCCAGGGTGTGGATTTTCTATGTTTAGTTTTCACTGTGTAGCTTCTATGTTGTGTTTTCTATGTTTTGGTTTCTGTTCTAGATCGTATAGATCTATGTTGGGCAGGATGGTTCCCAATCAGAGGCAGCTGTTGCTCGTTGTCTCTGATTGGGAGCCATACTTAGGTAGGCTGTTTTCATATGTTCTTTGTGGGATCTTGTTCCGTGTTGGTTTATGTGTGTTAGACCGAGGACGTCACGTTATCGTTTGTTGTTTTGTTCGTGTGATACTTAATAAAATAAAATATGTTTGCATTCCACGCTGCGCCTTGGTCCTCCTCCTGAGAGGAAAAAGGACAAGCAGCGTGTCCAGGAGCAAGCGGTGGATTGGCGGGCCCAGGTGGGCCAATGTGGTCCTGGGAGGACATGCTCACGGGGAAAGGGCCATGGGCTAAAGTTAAGGCTCTGGCGAGAGAGGAGCAACGGCGTCAACAGTGTCGTCGTCGGACGGACGAGAGGCAACCCCAAAACATTTTTAGGGGGGGGCACACGGCATGGGCGACGGGGCAGCAGGAGGCAGCTACAGGGCGTATTGGGAGGTTAGGTGAGGAGGCCACCAGGTTAAGGGGGCTATTGGTCCAGAGGGAGCAGGAGTTAGTGGTTCAGAGGGAGGAGCTACTGGAGGCGATAAGGGAGAAGGAGAGAGTAGAGGCACGGCGAGAGGAATTGTGTAGGCAGCTGAGGGAGTGGAGGGTTATGAAACCCAGTCCCGCTCCTCACACCAAGCAAGTTGTGTGTCACCAGTCCGGTCCGGCCCGTTCCTGCTCCCCGCACTAAGTTAGTGGTGCGTGTTCCCAGTCCGGCCCGACGTGTTCCTGCTCCCTGCACCAAGCCTATGGTGCGCGTCGTCAGCCCGGTCCGGACCATTCCTGCTCCCCGCACCAAGCCTACGGTGCGCGTCGCCAGCCCGGCCCGGCCTGTTCCTGCTCCCCGCACCAAGCAAATGGTGCGCGTCGTCAGCCCGGCCCGGCCTGTTCCTGCTCCCCGCACCAAGCCAATGGTGCGCGTCGTCAGCCCGGCCCGGCCTGTTCCTGCTCCCCGCACCAAGCCATTGGTGCGCGTCGTCAGCCCGGCCCGGCCTGTTCCTGCTCCCTGCACCAAGCCAATGGTGCGCGTCGCCAGCCCGGCCCGGCCTGTTCCTGCTCCCCGCACCAAGCCAATGGTGCGCGTCGCCAGCCCGGCCCGGCCTGTTCCTGCCCCTCGCACGAAGCCTACGGTGCGCGTCGCCAGCCCGGCCCGGCCTGTTCCTGCTCCCAGCACCAAGCCAATGGTGCGCGTTGCCAGCCCGGCCCGACCTGTTCCTGCTCCCCGCACCACGCCTACGGTGCGCGTCGCCAGCCCGGCCCGGCCTGTTCCTGCTCCCCGCACCAAGCCAATGGTGCGCGTCGCCAGCCCGGCCCGGCCTGTTCCTGCTCCCCGCACCAAGCCTACGGTGCGCGTTGCCAGCCCGGCCCGGCCTGTTCCTGCTCCCCGCACCAAGCCAATGGTGCGCGTCGCCAGCCCGGCCCGGCCTGTTCCTGCTCCCCGCACCAAGCCTACGGTGCGCGTTGCCAGCCCGGCCCGGCCCGTTCCTGCTCCACGCACCAAGCCAGGGGTGCGCATCGTCAGCCCGGTACGGCCCGTGCCTGCTCCCCGCACCAAGCCAGGGGTGCGCATCGTCAGCCCGTTCCTGCTCCCCGCACCAAGCCAGGGGTGCGCATCGTCAGCCCGGTCCGGCCTGTTCCTGCTCCACGCACCAAGCCAGGGGTGCGCATCGTCAGCCCGGTCCGGCCCATTCCTGCTCAACGCACCAAGCCAGGGGTGCGCATCGTCAGTCCGGCACAACCCGTGCCTGGGTCACCGGTGCCTGGTCAGGTACCGGTCAGCTGCTCCACACCGGAGCCTAAGCAATCCGCTCCTACGATGTCCAGTCCAGCTCCAGCCAGCGGGGCCAGACCGGACCAGGGGCGCTACGGGGGGATTGTTGGAGGGTGGTGGTCAAGCCCGGAGCCGGAACCGCCTCCGAGGAGGAATGCCCACCCAGCCCTCCCCTGTTCGGTTTATGTTTAGGCGCGGTCGCAGTCCGCGCCTTTGGGGGGTGTACTGTCACGCCCTGGCTCTGGGGACTCTGAAATGTTGAGCCAGGGTGTGGATTTTCTATGTTTAGTTTTCACTGTGTAGCTTCTATGTTGTGTTTTCTATGTTTTGGTTTCTGTTCTAGATCGTATAGATCTATGTTGGCCAGGATGGTTCCCAATCAGAGGCAGCTGTTGCTCGTTGTCTCTGATTGGGAGCCATACTTAGGTAGGCTGTTTTCATATGTTCTTTGTGGGATCTTGTTCCGTGTTGGTTTATGTGTGTTAGACCGAGGACGTCACGTTATCGTTTGTTGTTTTGTTCGTGTGATACTTAATAAAATAAAATATGTTTGCATTCCACGCTGCGCCTTGGTCCTCCTCCTTCGACGATCGTGACACGCTCTCACTCTCTCTCAGTGCATGCTGGAAGTTTCTTTGGAGTTTGAGAGGTTGTGTGGAGGGCTCTGTCCTAACTTATTTTCTTGTTTCTTTCCTTGGTCTTTTCATTCAGTTTTTCTTTTTTCTATGGTGGAGGGTTAATGCACTGTTTTTTTTCAAAGTTAGGGAGGAAGAGGAAGGAGTTTTAGTTTCCTGGGATTTGAACGGTTTAGTGTGCGCGATGGCTTCGCAGCCTAGCGCGAGGAGATGCTGTCGTTACGGCATGGTTCAGTGTCACATCTGCTCCTGCAACACCCTCTACTGCCCATCCTGTGTCTCCTTGACCTGTCGCCACTCCCCCAGTACTCTCTCCCTCTCCCTCTCTCTCTCTCCCTGTGTGTGTGTGATTGTGTGGGCGGAGACAGGTGTGCTGGAGTCAGAGCAGATCCCCACCAGCTGCAACCTGTTCCATAATCAAGACCTCTACAAATACTCAGTCCTGCCACTTCCACACTGCCAGATCATAATCTCTGCTCAGTCAGTCTACGGTTCTAGCCGTTTGTTACTATTCAGATCCTGTTATCCTGTTGTGCCTGTTTTCCTTGCCTGACGCTGTTTTCCTCTCTGCTACAGTTCTGCCCGCTCTGACTCTGGTCCCTGTCTCCAGTCCCATGTCACGTCATTCTGCTACTCTGTCCTGGATTCCCCACTCTACTACCCCCTTGGATTCCCCTGCGGACCTGCTCACTCTGTCTCAACCCGCCTCAGCCTCCGCACCTGGTTTCCAGCAGTTTCCCCTGACCTGCACTCCATCTTCTGAGTCTGCTCTTGGGTTCCCCTGTTCCACTCCGCGTAACATTCAGGTGTGTTCCTGAGAATGGAATTAAGGTGGAGGATGTTCTGCTCGCGGTCGGCGAACAAGGAGGAGCTGAATTTATACATTCCGCATCAAGAATGAATAAAGCTGTGGTTGTGTTCATGAAAAGAGCAAATTTGGTGGTATCGTATATGAAGATTATGTCTTTGTTAAATGTTTTTCATGAAGAAATGGAATGTTGTTTATGTTAGTATCAAAAGGGAATGTTTTAGTGTAACGTCACATACAACAGACAGGAAGTGTGTTGTAGACAGGGGAGACTGGTGATTGGCCAGAAGAGGGAGCATCTTTTTGCATTGTTTATAAATAGGGGCTAGACTACAGAAAGGGCAGAACGGCCATGACAATCTGAGACGCCGTTCTCCAGACACTGCGGGTCTGTAACTTATGCTGTAATCTTGTGATATTAATAAAAGCCTCTAAATCATTGTGCAGCATAAGCGGACTCTTTGTTGACAGCAATAATTGCCACCATTCACCCGATACGACAGTGGGTAGGCTCATTGCTAGTGGAATATTTGTAAGGGGTGTGTTGGTGCCAATTTCTCCTCTTTTGACCCCTTCGACTAGGGTGGTAGTTGCAACTTTGCCTCAGTTTATTACGGATGATCAAATCAGGAAAGAGCTGAGTCGTTTTGGTAAGTTTGCTAGCGGTTTTCGTGTTTCTGAACAACAATGAGCAACAGTTAAATGTGCATTTTAAAGTAAGGCATGGGGTTTGCCAGCACAGATAGTCTATGGTGCTTTGAGTGTGGGGATTTGGGGCATAAGAGCTTTGCGTGCCCACATAAAGGCTGTAGACAAGGTGAGGGTACAAGCACCAGTGGGGGAAATCGAGGTCAACGTGCAGGAGGCCATGAGTCACAGGCAGCAGAGGCTGGGCCTAGTCATGCTATAGATGGTGGTGTAGATGAGGCTGGGTCTAGTCATGCTATAGATGCTGGTGTAGCTGAGGCTGGGTCTAGTCATGTTATGGATGGTGGTGTAGCTGAGGCTGGGTCTAGTCATGTCATGGATGGTGGTGAAGATGAGGCTGGGCCTAGTCAGGTTATGCTAGTGGAAGAGGAGAGTATATTGGGGAAGGGGAAGCGACTGGGGGGGTGGAGAAGGGTGTCAGGGGGAAAAGGAAAAAGGGGGAGAAGAAAAGAGGTGGGAGGGTAGAGGCTGGTGTGGTCAAAGGCACCAAGGAACATTTGCCTGGTGCTGGGGGGGGGAGGCCCCGACTAGAGAGAAAGGGCAGGTGGTCAGGATGGGAGATGGAGATGAGGAGGAGGAGTAAGGTGAGTCTGAGGAAGAGGAAGAAGATGAGGCTTTCTTTTCAGACGCCTCCTCAATGGGTCCTGAGCTGACAACCAGTCAGGCAGAGGGGTCAAAGTACATGGTGAGGGAACTGTCAAAGTTCCTGAATGAGACTAAAGGGAAAAAGCTTTTTTTTGCGATCTGGGAAAGTTTGTAAGATCAGTACAATACGCTATGAAAAATGAGGTGCATGGTGTCCTCTCACCCAGGAAACGTTTTAGGTTGAGGAAGTGGTTCACAACCATAGGGTCTACCTTCAGATGCTGTTTAGATGAATAGTTTTTTTCTGGCACTGGGGCTTTTTGAGCTTTGCTATTGGTCTCTTTCTTTCTTTTCTCCCACTTCTTATGGAGACTCTTCGGGTAGGCTCGCTTAATATAAATGGCACCAGAGATGTGGGAAAGAGGAGTCTGTTGGGTGAATATGTAAAACAAAAAAGAGTACAGGTGTTGTTTCTGCAGGAGACACAGAGTGATGTGGTGAATGAAGTCTATTGGGGGCCCTGGTGGAAAGGGGCAAGTGTGCTGAGCCATGGAACAAATGTTAGTGCAGGGATGGCAGTCTTTTTTGCACCGGGTCTGTCTGTAAAAATTTGCTCCTCAAAGGAGGTGTGTAGGGGTAGACTGCTTGCAGTAACAGCAAAAATTAACAACAGGGGTTTTGTCCTTATAAATGTGTATGCACCTAACACAATGAGAGAGAGGGGGCGTCTGTTTGGGTGTCTTAGACAGGAACTCTCACAGGTAGTGCCTGAGGAGTTGCTGGTGGTCGGCGGGGACTGGAACTGTACGATGGATTTTACGAAAGACAGAAATGGGGAGGAGCCTTATTCAGGCTCGGTGGGGGTGTTAAGGGACATCATTAATCAGTTTGACCTAGTGGATGTTTGGAGAACTAGACATCCCAACACAAGACAATATACATGGGTGAAGGTCTTTGGGGCTAGGTGAGTGCAGCCCGACTCAATCGGTTTTACATGTCCAGGAATCAAAGCAATAGGCTGTTGGGCGCTACCATTCTCCCGGTGGGTTTTTCGGATCATCACATAACCATGGCTCGGGTGTCTATTTCACCAGAGCAAAACAGGCATCCTATTGGAAGTTTAATGTAAAGCTCAGGTTTCCAGACTTTTTGAGAAAGGTGGGGGCAGTAAAGAGAGGAGTATGAGTCTCTGAATTAATGGTGGGATGTGGGAAATGTCCAAATTCTGCTTTTCTGTCAACAGTATACAGCTCTCTCATCCTCAGAGGCTAGGAGAGTATTGGGGGAACTTGAGCATAGTATCAGTGAATTGGAGGTGGAGCTAGTGGAGCAAGGCAATGTAGGCCTCCAGGCTAATTTAGCTGAATTACGTAGAGACCTGGGCAGTTCTTTCCAGGTTAAAGCAAAGGGAGCACTTGTAAGAGCTAGGTTCTCCATGCTCAAGGAGATGGATGGTCCCAGCTCCTCCTTCTTTGGTTTGGAAAGACAGAGCGGTGAAGCCAAGGGTATGCATTGTCTACGGCTGTCATATGGGTGGTGGGGAGATGCGGGAGCGGACTGTGGAGTTTTATACTCAGTTGTACAGGGCAGAACTGTGTGATCCTATGTGTGCTCAGGTTTTGTTTGCAGAACTCATAAGCTCTCTCTGGCACAGAGGGATGAAATGGACATTCCTCTGTTGTCCCATGAACTGGCAGAGACCGTAACCCAGATGTCCCCCGGCCGTGCACTGGGGGTCGATGGACTCCCAGTGGAGTTTTATAAAACATTCTGGGGAATAATTGGACTGGACTTCTTTTGCGTGTTGCATGAGTGCGTCGGGGTAGGAGAGTTGCCGATCAGCTGCCGTCGGGCGGCTCTGACTCTTCTGCCCAAAAAAGGGTCCTCGTTAACAGACTGAAGTCCCATCTGGACTCTATAGTACACAAGGACCAGACATACAGTGGGGAAAAAAGTATTTAGTCAGCCACCAATTGTGCAAGTTATCCCACTTAAAAAGATGAGAGAGGCCTGTAATTTTCAAAATCCAGAAAATCACATTGTAGGATTTTTAATGAATTTATTTGCAAATTATGGTGGAAAATAAGTATTTGGTCACCTACAAACAAGCAAGATTTCTGGCTCTCACAGACCTGTAACTTCTTCTTTAAGAGGCTCCTCTGTCCTCCACTCGTTACCTGTATTAATGGCACCTGTTTGAACTTGTTATCAGTATAAAAGACACCTGTCCACAACCTCAAACAGTCACACTCCAAACTCCACTATGGCCAAGACCAAAGAGCTGTCAAAGGACACCAGAAACAAAATTGTAGACCTGCACCAGGCTGGGAAGACTGAATCTGCAATAGGTAAGCAGCTTGGTTTGAAGAAATCAACTGTGGGAGCAATTATTAGGAAATGGAAGACATACCACTGACCACTGATAATCTCCCTCGATCTGGGGCTCCATGCAAGATCTCACCTCGTGGGGTCAAAATGATCACAAGAACGGTGAGCAAAAATCCCAGAACCACACGGGGGGGCCTATTGAATGACCTGCAGAGAGCTGGGACCAAAGTAACAAAGCCTACCATCAGTAACACACTACGCCGCCAGGGACTCAAATCCTGCAGTGCCAGACGTGTCCCCCTGCTTAAGCCAGTACATGTCCAGGCCCGTCTGAAGTTTGCTAGAGTGCATTTGGATGATCCAGAAGAGGATTGGGAGAATGTCATATGGTCAGATGAAACCAAAATAGAACTTTTTGGTAAAAACTCAACTCATTGTGTTTGGAGGACAAAGAATGCTGAGTTGCATCCAAAGAACACCATACCTACTGTGAAGCATGGGGGTGGAAACATCATGCTTTGGGGCTGTTTTTGAATGGGGCCATGTATCGTGAGATTTTGAGTGAAAACCTCCTTCCATCAGCAAGGGCATTGAAGATGAAACGTGGCTGGGTCTTTCAGCATGACAATGATCCCAAACACACCGCACGGGCAACGAAGGAGTGGCTTCGTAAGAAGCATTTCAAGGTCCTGGAGTGGCCTAGCCAGTCTCCAGATCTCAACCCCATAGAAAATCTTTGGAGGGAGTTGAAAGTCCGTGTTGCCCAGCGACAGCCCCAAAACATCACTGCTCTAGAGGAGATCTGCATGGAGGAATGGGCCAAAATACCAGCAACAGTGTGTGAAAACCTTGTGAAGACTTACAGAAAACGTTTGACCTGTGTCATTGCCAACAAAGAGTATATAACAAAGTATTGAGAACATTTTCCAGCATAATTTGCAAATAAATTCATTAAAAATCCTACAATGTGATTTTCTGGATTTTTTTTCTCATTTTGTCTGTCATAGTTGACGTGTACCTATGATGAAAATTACAGGCGTCTCTCATGTTTTTAAGTGGGAGAACTTGCACAATTGGTGGCTGACTAAATACATTTTTTCCCCACTGTATTGTGTACCGGGACGCTCAATCACGGACAACTTATTCTTAATCAGGGACATGTTGGACTTGTCGAGAGGTTCTAATGTGAACTTTGGACTTGTCTCTTTAGATCAAGAGAAGGTTATAGAGTGGACCATAAGTATCTGTTTAATGTGATGTTTGGGTTTGAGGAAAGGTTTTTGGCCTGTGTGAAGATGTTGTATGCTGGGGCATCATGTATGGTTAAGGTGGGAGGGGGACTCAGTGGGACAGTCTGGGTAAGGCGGGGCATTAGACAAGGATGCCCTCTATCGGGGCAGTTATATACACTAGCCATTGAGCATTTTTTGGGCCTACTGCCCAAGAGACTGCAGGGAGTGTGCTGGACAGGCATGGGTGTGTTGACAGGCATAGTAGTGTTGGCATATGCAGAGGGAGGGTGCTGATAATCAACAACCTGGGGGCATCTTCCTTGTAGTATAAACTGTCTGTCCTCAACCCCGGTTCAGTCGGCCACCCTGCAGAGGCGACTGATGGCAGTGGGATTACTAAGGCTAGGTGACCTGCGACTGCTGGGAGAGGAGGGGTGGAAAACCCCGGAAGTCCTAGCACTACAAACAGGACTAACATCTCTTAGGCTCCTGGGGGAAGTCCAGGAGGCACTGTCTGAGCCGGTAAGGGGGTGGGGTCTGCAGGTGACGGCAGAGACTGGGGACTGGCAAGGGGGTCTGGAGGACTTGTTAGATTTTAACACTCCGAGCCTGGGTGAGTTTGAGGGGGTGGGAGGTAAAGCCCTCTGTATTAAGGTATGGAACATTAGGAGCCTAACAGGAGTGAAGGCACATCAGTGGCAGGGGGTATGTGGGGCGGAGAGTATGGTGGGTTTTAGATGGAGGGGGCTCTACAAACTCCCAGTACTAAAGGCTGGTCATGGCTCACATCAACAGCATTATCCCAGAAATCCTAGACCCACTCCAATTTGCATACCGCCCCAACAGATCCACAGATGATGCAATCTCTATTGCACTCCACACTGCCCTTTCCCACCTGGACAAGAGGAACACCTACGTGAGAATGCTATTCATTGACTACAGCTCAGCATTCAACACCATAGTGCCCTCTAAGCTCATCACTAAGCTAAGGATCCTGGGACTAAACACCTCCCTCTGCAACTGGATCCTGGACTTCCTGACGGGCCGCCCCCAGGTGGTAAGGGTAGGTAACAACACATCTGCCACACTGATCCTCAACACTTGGGCCCCTCAGGGGTGCGTGCTCAGTCCCCTCCTGTACTCTCTGTTCACCCATGACTGCATGGCCAGGGACGACTCCAACACCATCATTAAGTTTTCCGACGACACAACAGTGGTAGGCCTGGTCACCGACAACGATGAGACAGCCTATAGGGAGGAGGTCAGAGACCTGGCCGTGTGGTGCCAGGACAACAACCTCTCCCTCAACGTGACCAAGACAAAGGAGATGATTGTGGACTACAGGAAAAAAAAGAGGACTGAGCAGGCCCCCATTCTCATCGACGGGGCTGTAGTGGAACAGGTTGAGAGCTTCAAGTTCCTTGGTGTCCACATCACCAACGAACTATCATGGTCCAAACACACCAAGACAGTCGTGAAGAGGGCACGACAAAGCCTATTCCCCCTCAGGAGACTGAAAAGATTTGGCATGGGTCCTCAGATCCTCAAAAAATTCTACAGCTGCACCATCGAGAGCATCCTGACTGGTTGCATCACCGCCTGGTATGGCAACTGCTTGGCCTCCGACCGCAAGGCACTACAGAGGGTAGTGTGTACGGCCCAGTACATCACTGGGGCCAAGCTTCCTGCCATCCAGGACCTCTATACCGGGCGGTGTCAGAGGAAGGCCCTCAAAATTGTCAAAGACTCCAGCCACCCTAGTCATAGACTGTTCTCCCTGCTACCGCACGGCAAGCGGTACCAGAAGACTTCTCAACAGCTTCTACCCCCAAGCCATAAGACTCCTGAACAGCTAATCATGGCTACCCGGACTATTTGCACTGCCCCCCCACCCCATCCTTTTTACGCTGCTGCTACTCTGTTAATTATTTATGCATAGTCACTTTAACTCTACCCACATGTACATATTACTTCAACTATCTCAACTAGCCGGTGCCCCCCGCACATTGACTCTGCACTGGTACCCCCTGTATATATAGCCTCCCTCCTGTTATTTATTTTACTTCTGCTCTTTTTTTCTCAACACTTTTTTTGTTGTTGTTTTATTTTTACTTTTTTTGTTAAAAATAAATGCACTGTTGGTTAAGGGCTTGTAAGTAAGCATTTCACTGTAATGTCTGCACCTGTTGTATTCGGCGCATGTGACCAATACAATTTGATTTGATTTGATTTGAAAGAGGTCAGGGGACCTCCAGTGGAGGGTTCTATATGGAGCCCTGGCCACTAACAGCTGGTTGGCACGGGTTGGACCGGGAGTCGGACAGTTGTGTCCTTTCTGTGTCATGAGTAAAACTGTGATTCATGTGTTTTCTGTGTGTGCCAGGTTAATGCCATTAATGTCTCTGTTGGGATGTCTGTGTGAGAGGTTGGGGGTGGAGTTTACTGTCGGGATGTTTATAATGGGATACAGGTATTCAAATAAGGAAAAGGCCAAATGTGTGTTGTTGAATTTTCTGTTTGCTCAGGCAAAGTTGGCTATTTGGCTAACAATGAGGAACAGGGTCAAAGGTGGGGGGATAACAGACCCTTTACTATTATCTAATGGGATGGTCTCTGCATGCCTTAAGGTGGAATTTTAGTTCTATAAAATGATAAAAAGTGTGGAGATGATTCAGGAGATATGGTGTGTCGGGGGGACTGTCTGTACAGCTGGGGAAGATGGGTTGGATATACGGTTGTAGAATTGGTGAGGTTTTGGTTATTGTGATGTGTGGTGTTGTTTTGTATCGTGGGGTAGAGGGCAAGGTGAGTATGCAGTACAGGGGATATTTGTTTTTTGTTTTAAGGGGGGTGGGGTTTTAATGAAATTAGAATGTATTATTAAAGAAAGACAAAAAGTATCTCTCTATTTTCAATAAAGCCCCTGAACTACAACAACATACAACATAATATTCACTAGGTTTCTCTGATGAGTGGTTGTCAAGAACAATGTGTGGGCGATTGACATGGCATTTTAAAGTGTACTTGTATAAATGTAAGATTAAATTCGAAGGGGAAGGTTGTAGTTTGCATTTTAAACAGTTTATGGGTTGTAATTCTCAGATTTGGAGGTTTTAAACAGTGATGTTATTGTAACCCTAATATCGTACATCCAAACAGACAGACACCTTCACAATGTCCGTATTAGGACAGCCTCAGTCACAGCAAGAATTCCTTCAATCTCAGCAGAACTGAGGCTGTCCAAATAATACTGCACACCCTTACATATTTTGGGCCTCTTCCTGTATATTGGACTACTTCCTTGGTGACAATGACTAAGAAAGCCATTGGCAACATTTTGTGGTGAAAGTATAGTTTAGGGCAGGGGTACTCAAATCTGAGCCTCAAGGTCCGGGGTGCTTTTTTTGATTAATGTCACTGATTGGCTAGAGAGTTATCTCACATGGTGTCCTAAGTCTCAATCCGTTCCTGATTAGAAAATAGAAGGTGATAATGGAAAGCAGCAGTGCTTCTGGCCTTGTGTCACGTTCGTTGTGTAAAGGATCGGACCAAGGTGCAGCGTGGTATGCGTACATAGTCGTTTATTTTAATAAACACAGACAAAATAACAAAATTCAACAGAACGTGACGTTCAAGAGGCTAAACATCAAACAAGCCAAACAGAAACAAGATCCCACAACTAAGGTAGCGAACATGGCTGCCTAAGTATGATCCCCAATCAGAGACAACGACCGACAGCTGCCTCTGATTGGGAACCACACCCTGACCAACCCAACTAGAGATCTCAATGTCAGGGCGTGACACCTTGAGATCCAAACTTGGAAAATTGGTGTTATAGTGTAACAGCATGTCATTTCCAATACTTTTTTCTGTCACTGTGCACACAATAATAATTACAAAATAAAAAAAACACTGTAAAGTAAAGTTTAACCAAGACTTTATCCTTGCAGCATATTGCCATCAGTCTGAATAACTTCACACAAACTCACATATACATTCATATATATAATGAACTCTGCAAATCTATAACAATGATTTAGTGGAACACATTTGGAGATTGTACAACATTTCTCACAGTTTCGGATGTGTTGGCTGCAACAGAGGCACCCAGGTAATGAGAAATAGATGGGGCTCGCAGTCAGAATGCCGGGCAGCGTCCCACGCAGAGATTTCAAACTCTGTGTTCTCATCCCACGGCTGCCTGTCACTTCTGGAACAGCAGGATACTTCCCCCAAACAGCCTTCCCTGGAACAGCACACAGAGAGAGAGAGGTGGAGAGATGGAGGGAGGTAGTTGGAGAGGGAGAGAGAGAAAGAAAGTGAGGGGAGCAGAGGAAAGGGGCCAGAGAGAGAAAGAAGAGAGGGGAAGAGAAAGAGAGGTAGAGAGGGATGCAGAAGGAGAAAAACAACAGCGTAAAGAGGAGGAAGAGGTAGAAGATACTAAAGAGGGAGGTAGGAGTGCTAATTTCAAGAAAGAGCAATATGAAAGTGGGTGATCTGATTAGCAGAATGCACATGGACAGAGAGCTTGAACTGGGAGTCTCTGCAAATGCTGTCAGAGAGTGATAGAAAGAGAGAGGACTAGATGAATAATTCAGATGATGCTCTCTTTCCCTGTGTACCGCTACTTCTGCTACTCTACTCTGGCTGTTCCTCACTGACTCCTGCTCTGTGACGCCTGCATGGAGCCACAAGAACATCAGAGGCACATTCATATCCCTCCTGTGGCCTAGAAGTGACTATCTCCACAGGACTGGGGAGTCTTATCTGATGGCTGAATAAATATTAACATGCGGGTCCCCTCTGTTCTTCTGTGTTTGTGCTGATAGACTCTCTCTCTCTCTCTCTCTCTCTCTCTCTCTCTCTCTCTCTCTCACATGTGTCTGACTGCGTTCAGCTACAGAAGAAGTCCGCCTAATGAATAAACATACAGACGAAAGGTGTCTCACTCATGCCGCAGTGTAAAACGCTTCAGTTTCTCAAGTGTTTGGTGTGTGTGTGTGTTGTTTTTCCAGGCCAGAAAACCATCATTATGAAATCAGTAGTGGTTCATTTTTAATGTAATGTATGGAGTGAGGAAAAGTGGAAGCGGAGGAAAAACTGAGATTGTAAACTTTTCACATGTCATATTTATAACCCTGCCTCAACGGAATAGTCCATTGTCAACCCAGACCGAAAACATTTTTGTTTTCACTGCCGTCATTTAAAATGCTGAACTCCACTTATGCCCTTTCCCACTGTATAATTAATGTTTATGAATGATAGTGTTTTTGTTGTGATTTCAGGAGGGGATGTGATTTTGTGTTCCCGACCATTCACTCTCCTGAGGTTCTTTGTAAGCTGTACTCCCAAAAGGTACAAATTTAATCATTTAATAATTCCTCTCCCCGATTTTAATTAGGTGTTTTAACTTGGCGAACGGCTGTCGCTTGCATAGGTCAATTAGATAATTAATTAGTCAAGTAATCTTAATGGGCTTGAGTAATGCATGCTAATTGAGGGGCTCTTAACGTGATGTTTTGTTATGTGTTCTCTTCCTACCTGTTAGGCAAACAAAGCAACATGATTGTTACATTCATCAGACATAATGGCAAAGGCTGGCTATGAGCACATTCGTTTTCTATTGTCGAGACAAGAAGCAATATTTGATGTGTTGTGTTTCTACGGATGCACACACACATACTGTAAAACACAGAATACATATGAACACACACACAAACATTTATATTTTATTAATTTATCCCGATAACTTAAAGGAGCAATTAGGGTTAAGTGCCTTGCTCAAGGGCACATCGACAGGTTTTTAACCTAGTCGGCTCAGTGCTCGGTTACTGGCCCTCCGATCTTAACTGCTAGGCTACCTTCCACCCACACACACACACACACACACACACACACACACACACACACACACACACACACACACACACACCCTCCTTTCCCTCCTCTGGAAGTGTCAGTTTGGTGTAATTACACACTTTGCCATTTGAGTATTTCTCACAGCTTCTTCTCTGAAAAGGATGTACTCACAAAATGAGACTGGTGTTTACCAGTCAACACTGCAAATAAACCCAGTCATCTAACTGCACTCCACCAATGTACTTTTTTGACAACATATTGGAAATAGATAAAACATTGGTAAATGAATGTGTTTTGACAGCGGTGCACATTATGTGCTCACACATTCCCTTTCTCTGCATCTCTCAGTGCTGTTGCAGCGTCGTCAATATAAGTACAGTAAAGCATTTCGCTACACCCGTAATAACATCTGCTAAATATGTGTATGTGACCAATACAATTTGATTTGATTTTGTAGTGACTCCTCACATTTCTGAGTACTGCTGCGTCATCCAATACAAGTTGTGGGTCGATCCATCTGCTGGACTGTAAAGAGGGATCAGCGCTCTGTGTCTCGTCTCTTTGTGCGTTTGAGCATCCTGTATTGACAGGGTTTCACACTGTGGTCTGGGCCTTGTTGGTGATCGATTACACTTCCCTTGTCCTCCTGCAGTGGGAGGGAGAGAGGGAGGAAGCAGACTGAGTTAGTGCTCATGGAGATCTACTCCTCAGAGCTCCTCAGACTCCTCAGCTCCTAAGTCTGCAGTAGTAGGAAACGCATCATACACACATACTGTATACCACAGGAGGTTGGTGGCACCTTAATTGGGGAGGACGGACTCGTGGTAATGGCTGGAGCAGAATTATTGGAATGGTATCAAATACATCACACACATGGTTTCCATTCCATTCGCTCTATTCCGGCCATTATTATGAGCCGTCCTCCCCTCAGCAGCCTCCTGTGCTGTAAACACACTAAACACACGCCTAAACAAAGAGACAGGTGTAAATTACACACATTCTCTCTCTCTCTTACTCACACCCTCACTCCCTCCTTCATACACAAACCTGCCTAACAATAAAATACCAGCATGCTCAAGTATCCAGTATCCACTTTATAGTAACTTGTAGCAGGACTGAAACATTTATCTATTTATTTGAAATTTTGCAGGATGAAATTAAAGTGTCCAAATGAAAAACACCAAACAAACAAACAGTACTTAGACACAATAATAAAATGGCAACTACTGTATAATAATAATAACAATGATTTAATAATAATACAAATACATTAACAACATAAAAAATATACTGTACAACTACTAATATGCCACAAACATCCACGGTTTGCCACCACAGTTTTGTCATTTTAGCAGACTCTCTTATCCAGAGCAACTTACAGTTGTGAGTGCATTCATTTTCGTACTGGCCTCCCATGGAAATTGAACCCACAACCCCGGCGTTGCAAGCGCCATGCTCTACCAACTGAGCCACACAGGACCTCGAGTTGCAGCACTTTGACAGAGGTTTATTGTGTTTAAATTAGTCCATTTGGAGGACGCCCCATTCAACCATGTCCCGGTTCCACTACAAATCACATTAATGGAGAAAAAGACATGACTAATTGTTTGGACAGTCCGAGCCATTACCTGTTCACAGTGAACAATTGGGAATAAAGTGAAGCAGAGTGGAGCGGTTAATAATAACGAATAACTTTCATAGCGGAGGTGGCGAGAGGGTCTATCAACAAGCCCTGTGTATTTGGTTAAAAGGAAAGTATAATTCCATTGAAGAGGTTTAAAGGGCATTTCCGCCACTTTTCAACCTCATATTCATTATCTCCATTATCATACCAGTGTACACATACAGTTGAAGTCGGAAGTTTACATACACCTTAGTCAAATACATTTAAACTCAGTTTTTCACAATTCCTGACATTTAATTCTAGTAAATATTCCCTTTCTTAGGTCAGTTAGGATCACCACTTTATTTTAAGAATGTGACATGTCGGAATAATACTAGAGAGAATGATTTGTTTCAGCTTTTATTTCTTTCATCACATTCCCAGTGGGTCAGAAGTTTACATACACTCAATTAGTATTTGGTAGCATTGACTTGGGTCAAACGTTTCGGGTAGCCTTCCACAAGCTTCCCACAATAAATTGGGTGAATTTTAGCCCATTCCTCCTGACAGAGCTGGTGTAACTGAGTCAGGTTTGTAGTCCTCCTTGCTCGCACACGCTTTTTCAGTTCTGCCCACATATTTTCTATAGTATTTTGAGGTCAGGGCTTTGTGGCCACTCCAATACCTTGACTTTGTTGTCCTTAAGCCATTTTGCCACAACTTTAGAAGTATGCTTGGGGTCATTGTCCATTTGGAAGACCCATTTGCGACCAAGCTTTAACTTCCTGACTAATGTCTTGAGATGTTGCTTCAATATATTCACATACATTTCCTTCCTCATGATGCCATCTATTTTGTGAAGTGCATCAGTCCCTCCTGCAGCAAAGCACCCCCACAGCCGTGCTTCACGGTTGGGATGGTGTTCTTCGGCTTGCAATTACCCCCTTTTTCCTCCAAACATAACGATGGTCATTATGGCCAAACAGTTCTATTTTTGTTTCATCAGACCAGAGGACATTCCTCCAAAAAGTATGATCTTTGTCCCCATGTGCAGTTGCAAACTGTAGTCTGGCTTTTTTATGGCGGTTTTAGAGCAATGGTTTCTTCCTTGCTGAGCGGCCTTTCAGGTTATGTCGATATAGGACTTGTTTTACTGTGGATATAGATAATTTTGCACCTGTTTCCTCCAGCATCTTCACAAGGTCCTTTGCTGTTGTTCTGGGATTGATTTGCACTTTTCGCACCAAAGTACGTTCATCTCTAGGAGAGTCTCCTTCCTGAGCAGTATGACGGCTGCGTGGTCCCATGGTGTTTATACTTGCGTACTATTGTTTGTACAGATGAACGTGGTACTTTCAGGCATTTATAAATTGCTTCCAAGGATGAACTAGACTTGTGGAGGTCTACAATGCTTTTTCTGAGGTCTTGGCTGATTTATTTTGATTTTCCCATGATGTCAAGCAAAGAGGCTTGCAAAGAGTCTGAAGGTAGGTCTTGAAATACATCCACAGGTACACCTCCAATTGACTCAAATGATGTCAATTAGCCTATCAGAAGCTTCTAAAGCCATGACATCATTTTCTGGAATTTTCCAAGCTGTTGAAAGGCATTGTCACACTCTGGCTCCGGGACTTTGTATTTGAGCCAGGGTGTATTCGTTTTGTTGGGTTTGGTTTGGTTATGTTGGGTATTTGGGTGTGCTTGGTTTTGGTTGTTCTTGTTAGTCATATGACTCCCAATCGGAGGTAACGAGTGTCAGCTGTCGGCTCGTTATCTCTGATTGGGAGCCATATTTAAACTGTGTGTTTTCACCTTGTGTTTGTGGGTTTTTGTTCCAGGTTCAGTCATTGTCACTGTTGGACTTCACTATCGTCATTTTGTTTTGTTGTTTCGTGGTTGCTTTAATATAATAAAGTCAACATGTTCGCTCAACACGCTGCGCCTTGGTCCGCTTCCTTAGACGATCGTGACAGAAAAACCCACCAATCTAGGACCAAGCGGCGTGTCAAGCGGCAACAGGACCCACATACACAGGATTCATGGACGCCTATAAAGGATTCATGGACATGGGAGGAGATACTGGATGGAAAGGGTCCTTGGGCACAACCGGGAGAATATCGCCGTCCTCGTGAAGAGCTGGAGGCAGCTAAAGCCGAGAGGAGGCGATATGAGGAGGCAGCACGGAGGCAAGACTGGAAGCCCGAGAGTACTACCCAAAAATTTCTTGGGGGGGGGCTTAAAGGGAGTGTGGCGAAGTCAGGTAGGAGACCTGCGCCTACTCCCTGTACTTACCGTGGAGAGCGAGAGTACGGGCAGACACCGTGTTACGCAGTAGAGCGCATGGTGTCTCCTGTACGCGTGCATAGCCCGGTTCGGTACATTCCAGCTCCACGTATCGGCCGGGCTAGATTGAGCGTTGAGCCGGATGTCAAGAAGCCGGCCCCACGCATCCGGCCACCAGTGCGTCTCCTCGGGCCGGCTTACATGGCACCAGCCTTACGCATGGTGTCCCCGGTTCGCCTACATAGCCCGGTGCGGGTTATTCCACCTCCCCGTACTGGTCGGGCGACGGGGAGCATACAACCAGGTAAGGTTGGGCAGGCTCAGTGCTCAAGGGAGCCAGTAAGCCTGCACGGTCCGGTATTTCCGGCGCCACCTCCCCGCTCCAGCCCAGTACCACCAGTGCCTACACCACGCACCAAGCCTCCTGTGTGTCCCCAGAGTCCTGTGCGTCCTGTTGCTGCTCCCCGCACTAGCCCTGAGATGCGTGTCCTCAGCCCGGGACCACCAGTTCCGGCACCACGCACTAGGCCTTATGTGCGTCCCCAGGGTCCAGCATGTCCTGTTCCTGCTCCCCGCACTAGCCCTGAGATGCGTGTCCTCAGCCCGGTACCTCCAGTTCCGGCACCACGCATCCGGCCACCAGTGCGTCTCAGCCGGCCAGAGTCTGCCGTCTGCCCAACGGCGCCTGAACTGCCCGTCTGCCCAACGGCGCCTGAACTGCCCGTCTGCCCAACGGCGCCTGAACTGCCCGTCTGCCAAGCGCTGCATAAGCCGCCCGTCTGTACTGAGCCTGCAAAGCCGCCCGTCTGCCATGAGCCTTCAGAGCCGTCCGCTAGACCGGAGCCGCTAGAGCCTTCCGCCAGACAGGAGCCGCTAGAGCCTTCCGCCAGACAGGAGCAGCCGAAGCCTTCCGCCAGACAGGAGCAGCCAGAGCCTTCCGCCAGACAGGAGCAGCCAGAGCCTTCCGCCAGACAGGATCAGCCAGAGCCTTCCGCCAGACAGGATCAGCCAGAGCCTTCCGCCAGACAGGATCAGCCAGAGCCTTCCGCCAGACAGGATCAGCCAGAGCCTTCCGCCAGACAGGATCAGCCAGAGCCTTCCGCCAGACAGGATCAGCCAGAGCCTTCCGCCAGACAGGATCAGCCAGAGCCTTCCGCCAGCCATGAGCAGCCAGATCCGTCAGCCAGCCATGAGCAGCCAGATCCGTCAGCCAGCCATGAGCAGCCAGATCCGTCAGCCAGCCATGAGCAGCCAGATCTGTCAGCCAGCCATGAGCAGCCAGATTCGTCAGCCAGCCATGAGCAGCCAGATCCGTCAGCCAGCCATGAGCAGCCAGATCCGTCAGCCAGCCATGAGCCGTCCAGCCAGGATCCGCCAGAGCCGTCCAGCCAGGATCCGCCAGCCAGCCAGGATCCGCCAGAGCCAGCCAGCCAGGATCCGCCATTCAGTCCGGTGCTGCCCCTTATCCTGGTGCTGCCCCTTATCCTGGTGCTGCCCCTTATCCTGGTGCTGCCCCTTAGTCCGGTGCTGCCCCTTAGTCCGGTGCTGCCTCTTAGTCCGGTGCTGCCCCTTAATCCAGTGGGGTTAAATTGGAGGGTGGTCATTGGGAGGAGGCTACGTAAGCGGGTAGTGACTATGGTGGGGTGGGGACCACGACCTGGGCCAGAGCCGCCACCGTGGACAGACGCCCTCCCAGACCCTCCCCTAGACTTTATGCTGGTGCGCCCGGAGTTCGCACCTTAAGGGGGGGGTTATGTCACACTCTGGCTCCGGGACTTTGTATTTGAGCCAGGGTGTATTCGTTTTGTTGGGTTTGGTTTGGTTATGTTGGGTATTTGGGTGTGCTTGGTTTTGGTTGTTCTTGTTAGTCATATGACTCCCAATCGGAGGTAACGAGTGTCAGCTGTCGGCTCGTTATCTCTGATTGGGAGCCATATTTAAACTGTGTGTTTTCACCTTGTGTTTGTGGGTTTTTGTTCCAGGTTCAGTCATTGTCACTGTTGGACTTCACTATCGTCATTTTGTTTTGTTGTTTCGTGGTTGCTTTAATATAATAAAGTCAACATGTTCGCTCAACACGCTGCGCCTTGGTCCGCTTCCTTAGACGATCGTGACAGGCATAGTCAACTTAGTGTATGTAAACTTCCGACTTCAACTGTATGTGAAAATGGCGCTTCTATGATCTGTTGTTAAAAAGATAAGAAGAAAGGTCCTAAAAAATGCTTCTCCGTGACATCACAGGGTAGGATTAAAAGAAAGAAAAACTGTGATTTTCTAAACTTGCAACAGGTTTTTAGCCAGAGGTAGGGTCATTTCTTTCTCCCCACGTCAGCACAAATCTCATAATGTTTGAAAATCACTGTTTTTAAAATGTTTAAACTTTTGATGATGTCATCGGTTAGAGCTTTTTTACTTTATATTTTTCTCACAACATATGAAAACGGCACATTTGTACATTTTGTAGACACTGGTATTGTGGTATTGTGCTGGAGTTAATGAAAATGAGGTTGGAATTGCCCTTTAATTCATACTGTACATATTTACTGAATATTTACCCTTAACCTTTTGCGCATTAATTCTAAATATTAATAACGGCCCTTACAACATTAGTTATTTTTGCACGCGGTACCAGAATTATATGTTCTAGAATTTGATTGTGTAGCTTTCGCACTTACAGCTAGGCAGTAGGATTGTATTTGAGGTGATAATCTGTGAGCTGATAACATTTTAATTGCTTTGTGATTTGTCAAAACTGTAAATGACTTGTCAAGTCAAGTGCTCCGGTTCTTGTATACACTGTAACAAGCACATCGAAGATTTGTAATATGCTGCAAAGGGGCCAAACTAAGTTTATCTTATTCGGGCAATGGGCGCAGCCATCTTTTACTTTGTTTATTTGCGTTTTATAGTGAATGGCATTCTGGGATTAGAGAGTTTTCGCTTGTCAAACATAAACAAACATGGCTGCCATCATAAACAATTTAGCCGCTTTTAGCTTAGCTGAAACGTATCTCTTTTCTAAACAATATTACATGTATCCCTTGTGCTCACCAGAGACGTGGCACATTGTAAACAAGTCTAGCTGTTAGGTCGCTAACTTATGTTTTGTTTTTTGTTAGCGCCACCTGCTATTTAGACTGGTTTATGGAATGATTTTGGCTGTGGATGTGTTCCGTGTGATGCTTGGATGATGAACTTCGCACTTATCTTTTACAATGAAAGGTCAAATTGAGGAATAAAGTTGTGAAGACCTTTATTTCCCATCAGTACAAAACATTGTTTAGATGCTTTTCAGATAACTATGCTGTTTACATTTACATTTTAGTCATTTAGCAGACACTCTTATCCAGAGCGACTTACAGTTAGTGAGTGCATACATATTTTTTTTCATACGCGTTTTTTCATACGCGTTTGTTGCATCATACGTTCTGTTGCTACTGTTCCAATTACATATTTGCAATGGTACGCTGCAGGGACCACTCATCAATGATCACAAATATGTGACCGTACGCGTCAAAGGGTTAAAAGTAACTCAAAATGTTTGTACAGTAATGGAACTTTGATCAAAGTAAGCTGAAGATCTATTTGCAGTACTGTAATATAGTACAATTAAATGACAGATACGTTCCACAGTCTAATTGACTCAGAGACCGTCCCACTGTAGTGACTCCAGTTAGTTGAGGTTCCTGAGTAAGGAACTACGGTCCAGCCTTCCATGACGTATGTCTGTTTCTGTTTGTTGAGGGTTGGTAAAGACCTACTGTCCAGCCTTGCTAGTGTATCATCACATTCCATCTGTCAGGGCGGCCAAGCTTCTTCCAGCCCATTGAACGCCTGTCCCTGGAATCTCTTGGGACCTCAGACCCCTCTGTGACTGGCAGCCTTTTAACACGCACATCAGACAGAAAGTGGAGTGGCGCCTGAGACAACGTTTTCCACCAGCATCAACAACCCACCAAATAATGGAATTTCTCGTTAAAAAAATGGTGTCACATCCCTCCAATATAGTTCCAGACACTTGTAGAATGTATGCCAAGGCGCATTGAAGCTGTCCTGGCTCGTGGTGGCCCAACGCCTTATTAAGACACTTTATGTTGGTGTTTTGTTTATTTTGGCAGTTACCTGCTAGGAACCCCTTCCTAATATTGAGTTGCACCCCCTTTTGCCCTCAGAACAGTGATTAGAGACAGCCTGGCTCCACTGGAGCAGCCGGTGATCAGGTCCCTTAATGTAGGAAGTCACAGAGAGCAGAGGGAGCCTCCACATTCACTGATGTTTTCTCTAGACAATAGACTAGAGTATATTAGAGTTGTACTTTATTCATTTTTTTTTTCTTTTTCATATATTTCTTTTTTATGGGGTAGATCAGCTTTAATAATGCAGATAGATTGTAACTTCCATCAATGTAATTGTCTGCATCACTTCCAATCCCCCATATATATATATACATACACATACTAATACATACATACATACAAATATACACAGCTCTGGAAAAAATTAAGAGACCACTGCAAAATTATCAGTTTCTCTGGTTTTACTATTTATAGGTATGTGTTTGGGTAAAATCAACATTTTTGTTTTATTCTATAAAGTACTGGCAACATTTCTCCCAAATTCCAAATAAAAATATTGTCATTTAGAGCATTTATTTGCAGAAAATGACAACTGGTCAAAATAACCAAAAAGATGCAGTGTTGTCAGACCTCGAATAATGCAAAGAAAATAAGTTAATGTTCATTTTTAAACAAAACAATACTAATGTTTTAACTTAGGAATAGTTCAGAAATCAATATTTGGTGGAATAACCCTGATTTTCAATCACAGATTTCATGCATCTTGGCATGCTCTCCACCAGTCTTTCACATTGATGTTGGGTGACTTTATGCCACTCCTGGCGCAATAATTCAAGCAGCTCGGCTTTGTTTGATGACTTGTGATCATCCATCTTCCTCTTGATCACATTCCAGAAGTTTTCAATGGGGTTCAGGTCTGGAGATTGGGCTGGCCATGACAGGATCTTGATCTGGTAGTCCTCCATCCACACCTTGATTGACCTGGCTGTGTGGCATGGCACATTGTCCTGCTGGAAAAACCAATCGTCAGAGTTGGGGAACAATGTTAGAGCAAAAGGAAGCACATTTTCTTCCAGGACAACCTTGTACGTGGCTTGATTCATGAGTCCTTCACAAAGACAAATCTGCCCGATTCCAGCCTTGCTAAAGCACCCCCAGATCATCACCGATCCTCCACCAAATTTCACAGTGGGTACAAGACACTGTGGCTTGTAGGCCCCTCCAGGTCTCCGTCTAACCATTAGACGACCAGGTGTTGGGCAAAGTTGAAAATTGGACTCATCAGAGAAGATGACCGTACTCCAGTCCTCTACGGTCCAATCCTTATGGTCTTTTGCAAACCTCAGCCTGGCTCTTCTTTGCTTCTCATTGATGAAGGGTTTTTTCTAGCTTTGCACGACTTCAGCCCTGCCCCTAGGAGCCTGTTTCGAACCGTCCTCACCATGCACCCCAGCTGCCGTTTGCCATTCTTTTTGTAGGTCACTTGATGTCATCCTACTGTTGTTGAGTGACATTCGAATGAGTTGGCGGTCATCCCGGTCAGGAGAGAGACGTTTTCGCCCTCTGCCGGTCTGTAGCTTTGTTGTCCCCAATGTCTGCTGCTTGACCTTGTTCTTATGAACCGCCGTCTTTGAAATTTTAAGGATGGAAGCAACCTGACGCTCACTGTATCCCTCTGCCAGTAAAGCCGGAATTGTACCCTTCTTTTCCTAACTCAAAACTTTCCTTTTCAACTCCTTTGGCATGGTCAATAGTTATTTTTTGATTAATATTACTTTTGAGGTACTATTAGCACTGTTTTTGCCATCCAGCTGATCCTATTGAAAGAGGATAGTGATGACCACAGCAGTGGTTTTTATGCTTTTCCTCGTTAAATATGATTTGGTTCAGGTGATCACCTAATCAGTTCCTAATTCAGTAGAATGAGGTGTGCCTGTGTTGGAATTCAACAGACACTGGAATGGAATGGCTGTCATACATGTAGAGATGCTGATTTAAGAAAAATGTGCAGTGGTCTCTTAATTTTCTCCAGTGCTAATAGTACCTCAAAAGTAATATTAATAAAAAAATTACTATATATACATATATACATACATACATACATACATACATACATATACATATCCTTTTAAAAATATATTTCCCTTTATTACTTTCCAACCCCACCACCCCTTCCCTAATTGGAGTAAACTAGTGAACAACAATGCCTAGGCCTCTACTTCCAGCTTATACATACTATATACATTTTATGGACACAGTCCATTTTACAATAATTCTATTTTGTTTGTTTTAACTCCTGAACTTCCTCTACCCTCAACCTCTCCGATCATTTTCATGATGTCCATCCGGTTTGCTTCTATATGACATATCTTTCTAAATGTGCTCTTTCACAAAAGCTCTCAACCTATAACCTATATACTTATTATGGACACAGTATGCTTACATTATTAGTTATCTTGTTGTTATTAGTTGTTAGTTATTATTAGTCCCATCCTTCAACTCCATTCAACACCACTCATTTATCTCTTAACACCATCCATATTGGGATTTCTATTTGCCATATATTTTTCAACTGTACTGTGATGTTTTACAAAAGTTCTGAACCTTTCTATTCTCATTGTTTCTACAGATTGTAAATTGAAAATAAACATTTTTGCTAAAAGTATTATTATATTATTGATCGATTGACTATGACTTTTCAGATCACCCAGTAATGCTATCTGCAGGGTTAGCTCCAGGTAAATATTGCAATCCTTTAGCCATTCCTGGACCTGTGTCCAAAAACAAGCTATAAATGGACAGTACCAAAACAAATTATCTAATTGTACTTTATTCTTTGTAGTTTATATTTATTTACTGGGGCTTTGATACTAAGATGAATGCATGCATATACACTGAGTATACCAAACATTGAGAAATAATATTGAGTTGCACCCCCCAGAACAGCCTCAATTTGTTGAGGCATGGATTCTATAAGGTATCAAAAGCGTACACAGGGATGCTGGCCCACGTTGACTCCAATGCTTCACACAGTTGTGTCAAATTGGCTGGATGTCCTTTGGGTGGTAGAGCATTCTTGATACACATGGGAAACTGTTGAGTGTGAAAAACCCAGCAGTGTTGCAAAGGCATTTAAATATTTTGTCTTGCCCATTCACGCTCTGAATGGCACACATACCCAATATACTGTATGTCTCAATTGTCCCATGCCTTAAAAGTCCTTCTTTAACCTGTCTCTCCCCTTCAATCAGTGTGGATGAAGTGGATTTAACAGGTGACAATAAGGGATCATAGCTTTCATCTGGTCAGTCTATGTCATGTTGCTAACGTTTTGTACACGTTTTGTTTTACAGTATGTAACACAGTTGCAACATTGTTGAGTCATCATGTGGCTGTGAATTGATCTGTTGCTAGAGCCTGTTGAGCCTTCAGTGTGTTACAGAGAGCTCCAATAAAGCTCTATACCCCCCCTGCTGTTGCTTCTCTGTCAGTCGGACCCTATTGAGATGTGTAGGGACTCATTAACAGTCCCCTGAACAGGAACCAACATCAGAAGAAGTTCAGCCCACTCTTAGGCTCTGTCCCTATTATCTCCCCAAACTTGTTCACTTCCCTTCACTGATTTGAAAGGAAATGGAAAAATGGAAACTCCATCTAGCCCATGCCTCCAACGATCCAATGCTTTTAGATTTGTAGTGAACAAGTGTACACTTCAGGAGAAAGAAGAAATTATTGGGACGCATCCTCAATTTCTCATGTTCCCCAACACTGTCACCATGCAGAGGAGTGAATGCCTGACGAGCCTCAGATGATCCCACACAAATCAGACGGAATTTGACGATGTCAACATGACACCTACTCTTGTCATTCAGCAAGCACTGCATGCACCTATGAAAGAGTAAATGACACAACAAATCATTAGAGACGCGGTCCTACTATTTACAAAAGTGGCAAGTTATATTGTAACGTTTCGATGATATTGTCTATCGGGAAGTCTTTGTGATACAGTCATTAAATTCACATATTTGCCTTCACAGATTAAATACTTTAGAGCAGCAGCTTTTTCAGCAGGCATATCTAAAGGCACCTTGCACATGTCATGGAAGACTAAATAGGTATCAAGGAGGTAGTATTCTATTTGATTACTCCTTCTACAAACCATTCTTTCTCAGGCTCCCCCATGTTTCCTTAATTTATTTTCAACAGGCACTGAACATATATTATTTTTAGTCTTGGTCAAAATGTTGACTTGAGAGATCAAAAATGTACATTCAATTCAAAAACAGATGGTTTAAAACAGTGTTGAGAAAACCTGATGTAAATCAAACTAGCAGCAATCGTCCACCAAAATACTTCAGTCAAACCAAGCCTAATTATGTTTTCACTATTAAGTGCTATGCTTCATCTTTCCCATTCAGTGGACATCAAAGTCACAAGTTTCTTTTGTCATTTTTCAAATGTTGGTCTTCAATCAAATATTCCCAAATCTCAATTAATCCAACTTTTTCTCCACACGTTCAAACGTGTTATTTCATCTTCAACTTCAAGAGTGTTTGAACATTTGTTTTTGTGCCCAACTTAGTTTCCTCCTTGTTCATATTATAATTGATTTATTCAGCACATGCCAGACAGGTATGAGAGTGAAGTCACAATATCATCAATTAATCAATCAACAAATCAATCAATTTAAGGCAGTGGGTATTGGTTTGAAAATGTGCAAAATGATGCAATTCTTGAATAGAAAGGGAGCATGGGGCCATCAGTATGCCATATCAGTGACATGTCGTAGGCCCTGCAGCCAGCTCCCAGTGAATTGAAAATAGTGCAATGCTTGTTCTCTTTTAGCTCCTAGAACTTTGCTTCGGGATGATTTATGATTGTAGTGGATGGAACCTCAGATTGGTGCTGGAAGTTGGCAGCGAGACACACAGCGACGACTGCAAGACCTCGGGAGGAAACAGCAGGGAAATGGTTCTGAAATAATCATGATTTCATTGCATTTTGAGAATCATTAATTGTGTCAGGCTCGCAGGTTATTTCCAGTGGCTGCGAAATTAAATAAATAAAGCAATCTTTTCTCGGCACTGCCAACCCAAGCCAATGCTTCTCTGTTTTTTGGCTCTGAGAAACAGACAGAAAGGGTGAAAAGGAGAATACAAATATGTGTTTGACATTTAAACGTCCACTAACGCTCATTTGTAACATCCAAAGTCTGTAAAACTCTTACGTCAATAAGGCCCACGAGGGACGAGTAATGTACCTTGGAATCACCAGCCCAGCGGCTTATGCAGTTGGTGAAGTTAATTATACATGGACACTGTGTTGCAATGAACTTTGCCAATATAGTTAACTACTCGGGATAACTATTATGGGACTTCACCTCCAGATGCCTGTTTTATCCACCACCCTGGTGGAATGTTCTAAATGTAGTGGCCCAACGGGGGATTAAAAGTGAAAAAGGCTGAACTAATATTCTAAATGCCTTTCTTAATAATTCAAAATCTGTAAATGCACAATGGGAATGATTCATATCTGAAAACACTGGACTTTTTTGGTTTTTGGTGCTGGAGGTATCAAAAGCTAAATTTTCTGTTCGTTAAATGTAGATAAAATCACTTCATTTCTATGCGGCAAGCGTTTTAAGGATCTAAAGCGATGTCTCCTTTGGTCTTCAAAGTACTTTAGAGGAAAGGGAGAAACATGGTTACCCTTGGTGTGACTCCTGGTAATCTACAACTGTACAGAAACAACAGTGTATTATCTCAAATAGGTCTGTCAACTATACGGATGTGTTATTGCACTCGAGAACAACTTTGTTTACTCCAAAATACCCTTTGAATATCAATTACTCCTTTCAAAATTGAGTATGCCTCTTTCAAATCACCAGGGAACAACGTCTGAATTGTCCAAAGAATGAGCCAGCTGTGTAGGAATTGTTTATCCTTTCTTTTACAGTCCAACATTTACCTAGCATTCACCGGTGCTTAGAAATGAGAAGACACTGTAATGATAATATAATTACCTCTAGTTTAGTTGAGATTCATTGAAAGAAGCACCAGTTTGTGTTATTTGGTATAGGTAGTTGCCAACTGTAATGGATTATATGTAGTACCAACAAAGGGCATTTCATTTTGAAGGAGGGGGTTTGCAAAGGGAAGTAAACTCTGAAATGTCCAACTTGCTAACTGATTGTAGTTATACAGTCGTGGTCAAAAGTTTTGAGAATGACACAAATACTAATTTTCACAAAGTCTGCTGCCTCAGTTTTGATGATGGCAATTTGCATATACTCCAGAATGTCATGAAGAGTGATCAGATGAATTGCAATTAATTGCAAAGTCCCTCTTTGCCATGAAAATGAACTTAATCCCCCAAAAACATTTCCACTGAATTTCAGGATAAGAGCGTCTGCTAAATGACTAAAATGTAAAATGTTACCTGCAAGGAAACACGTGCCGTCATCATTGCTTTGCACAAAAAGGGCTTCACAGGCAAGGAAAGTGCTGCTAGTAAGATTGCACCTAAATCAACCATTTATTGGATCATCAAGGAGAGAGGTTCAATTGTTGTGAAGAAGGCTTCAGGGCGCCCAAGAAAGTCCAGCAAGCGCCAGGACCGTCTCCTAAAGTTGATTCAGCTGTGGGATCGGGCCACCACCAGTGCAAAGCTTGCTCAGGAATGGCAGCAGGCAGGTGTGAGTGCATCTGCACGCACAGTGAGGCGAAGACCTTTGGTGGATGGCCTGGTGTCAAGAAGGGCAGCAAAGAAGCCACCTCTCTCCAGGAAAAACATCAGGGACAGACTGATATTCTGCAGAAGGTACAGGGATTGGACTGCTGAGGACTGGGGTAAAGTCATTTTCTCTGATGAATCCCCTTTCCGATTGTTAGGGCCATCCGGAAAACACTTTGTCCGGAGAAGACAAGGTGAGCGCTACCATCAGTCCTGTGTCATGCCAACAGTAAAGCATCCTGAGACCATTCATGTGTGGGGTTGCTTCTCAGCCAAGGGAGTGGGCTCACTCACAATTTTGCCTAAGAACACAGCCATGAATAAAGAATGGTACCAACATATCCTCCGAGAGCTACTTCTCCCAACCATCCAAGAACAGTTTGGTGACGACCAATGCCTTTTCCAGCATGATGGAGCACCTTGCCATAAGGCAAAAGTGATAACTAAGTGGCTCGGGGAACAAAACATCGACATTGTGGGTCCATGGCCAGGAAACTCCCCAGTCCTTAATCACATTGAGAACTTGTGGTCGATCCTCAAGAGGTGGGTGGATAAACAAAAACCTACAAATTCTGACAAACTCCAAGCATTGATTATGCAAGAATGGGCTGCCATCAGTCAGGATGTGGCCCAGTGTAAGGGATCGGGGGTTGGCTGGGTCTAGACAGAGTCTGACACTTCCCCGATCTACAGAGAGGGGGAGTCATCAGACTCGATCTGGTTCACCTGAGTTCTGAGCACACCTGTCAGTAATTAGTGTAGGATATAAGGTGTGCTCAGAAGCTCAGTCGGTGCGAGGTATTGTTCCTTTGTGACTTGCTAAGCGTTTTGTTCCGAGAGAGAGAGAGAGAGTTTGTTGTTTTTGATTACCCGTGTATCCGACCTGTGCCTTGTTGTTTGACTTCCCGAATTGCTTAATCCTCTGCTTGTTTATCCCAGTGATTACCGTACTCTGACCCGGTGCCTGTGCCCTCGACTACGACTACGCCCGCTCCCTTGGTACTTCTGCCTGTCTCTGCCTGGCCCGGTTTTGACCACAGCCCGCCCGACCACGATTAAGCTATTCCCTTGTCTGTACTCTAATAAAGCATCGCTATTCTGCGATTGGATCTTACCACTCTGTCCGAGTATTCATTACAGAATACCTCGCCAATACCATGGATCCAGCGGAATTCCAGAGGCGATGGGAGATACAGGAGAAACGGATGGATGAATTCCTGCAACTACTCAACGCTGGTGCGGCTGAAGGCACAACCCCGAGCACGGTCAGTCCTCGTCATGCACCTCCAATTTCTCTACCGACAAGGTACGACGGGGAACCTGGCAAATGTCAGGGGTTTCTACTCCAGACGTCCCTGTATATGTCGTATAATCGTACTATGTTTCCCGATGACCGTAGCAGGGTGGATTTCATGTTTTCTCTGCTAACGGGAAGAGCACTGGATTGGGCTACTGCGCTTTGGGCAGCTGAGGTCCCCGAGTTGAATGCGGAAGTTCAGTTCAAAAGACTGTTCCAAGAGGTGTTCGACCACCCAGTATCTGGGCGTAGTGTGGGAGACCAACTATGCGAACTTCAGCAGGGCCGTCGCACAGTAGCCGACTACGCTTTAGAGTTCCGTACTATAGCAGCCGGTAGCGGATGGAGCGAGACTGCTTTGCTCACCGTTTTCCGAAGAGGGCTGCGCAAAGACGTACAGACTGAGTTGGCTTGTCGAGGAGATATCACTGCGCTACATGAGTTTATCAAAATAGCCATCTCTATTGATAATCTTATAGTGCAACACAAGGTATCCACAGTCCGGGAGCCCTCGATCACTGGTCCTAAGCAATCGACAGAGAGGAGGAGAGAATCTGAGGAGGAACCTATGCAACTGGGACGGTCACCTCTACAAGGGTCGGTGAGACAACAACGTCGGCAAGACGGACTATGCCTGTATTGTGGTCAGTCGGGTCATTTCGTTCGTCAATGTCCGGTACGACCAAACCGTACCCCAGGATATCGCCTCGGAACTGCCAAACCGGTGAGTGAGACTCAAGTTTTGAACATTACCTCTAAACAAATGTATGTGCCAGTTACCTTATCTGTCGGAGAGAAAGTGCGCAGGTTGGAAGGACTTATTGATTCCGGAGCGGCTGCCAGTTTTCTGGATATGGGTCTTGCTGAGGAGTTGGGAGTTCAACTTATCCCAATTCAGCCTCCCCTGCGAGTCAACGCGCTAGACGGTGAGCCCATGGGCACTGGGTTCATTACGCACCGTACAGAGGTAATCAAGTTACAAGTGGGCTCCATACACCATGAGAACATCATTTTTTTCGTCATCTCCGCTCCACGGGAGCCGCTAGTTCTCGGCCACCCCTGGCTCGTCACCCATGATCCGGTCATCTCCTGGAAATCTGGCGATATCACGGCTTGGAGTGAGGTATGTAGGGCAGAGTGCCTCAATTTACCGTGCAAAATGTCTACTGTGGAGGATGCGCAGGGTGCGGTGTCTACTGTTGTCCCTACAGAATACCAGGATTACGCGCATGTGTTCTCCAAGGAGAGGGCTACCGTGTTACCACCTCATCGGGCCTGGGACTGCGCGATTGATCTGCTATCCGGGGCTACACCTCCTCGTGGAAGAATCTACCCGTTGTCACAGCCGGAACGAGAATCGATGAGCCAGTATATTGATGAGGCGCTACAGCAAGGGGCCATTCGCCCATCTACGTCTCCCGCCGCATCCAGTTTTTTCTTCGTGAAGAAAAAGGATGGCGGACTGCGTCCTTGTATAGACTATCGAGGGTTGAACGATATTACCATCAAAAATCGTTACCCTCTTCCTTTGATTCCAGCAGCCCTCGAACAGGTGGGACAGGCCTCCATATACAGTAAACTGGACCTCAGGAGTGCGTACAATCTGGTGCGTATTAGAGAAGGGGATGAATGGAAGACCGCCTTCATCACACATCGAGGACACTACGAATATTGTGTCATGCCCTATGGACTTACCAACGCGCCCTCAGTATTCCAGGCGTTCATGAATGACATTTTCAGGGACATGATTGATCGCTTTGTTATAGTGTACATTGATGACATCCTAATATATTCTAACTCTCTGAGTGAACATGTGTCCCATGTACGACAGGTTCTGGATCGGCTCCTACAACATTCTCTGTTCGTGAAGGCAGAAAAGAGTGAATTCCATGTCACAACGATTTCCTTCCTTGGGGCCATACTCACTCCCGACGGGGTTAAACTGGATGAATCCAAGGTGCAAGCGGTACAAGACTGGCCTCAACCCCAGACGGTGAAAGAGCTCCAGAGATTCTTAGGGTTTGCCAATTACTATAGACGGTTCGTGCGTAATTTCAGCACAACCGCAGCGCCCTTGTCGGCGATGACCAGCTACAAGGGTCGCGGTCTGAACTGGACGGAGGGGGCAGTGCGTGCGTTTGAGACGTTGAAGCAACGCTTTACCACCGCTCCTATTCTATGTCAGCCGGACCCTACCTTACCGTTTATCGTGGAAGTGGACGCTTCGGAGGTTGGAGTTGGAGCCGTGTTATCCCAACGCCAAGGTGAGCCGCCTAAATCACGACCCTGTGCTTTCTTTTCAAGGAAACTGAATTCTGCCGAGCAGAACTATGACGTGGGTAATCGGGAATTACTGGCGGTGAAGTTAGCACTGGAGGAGTGGAGACATTGGTTGGAGGGAGCAGAGCATCCGTTCCAAGTGCTCACGGACCACCGCAACCTGGAGTATCTTCACAGTGCCAAACGACTGAACTCCCGACAGGCAAGGTGGTCTTTATTCTTCAACCGTTTCCGATTCACTGTCTCTTATATCCCCGGGTCCAAGAATGGTAAGGCGGGACGCGCTTTCCCGACGGTTCGAGCGCGGAAAGACCCGTGGAGCCAGAACCTATTCTCCCCATGAGTTGCCGTGCTGGTCCTGTGAGGTGGGCTATTGATGACACTATTCAGGAGAGCTTACAAGCGGAACCAGCCCCTCCAGAAACCCCGGTGTCTAAGGTGTTTGTACCAGCTCCGCTTCGACCTCAACTGATGGAATGGTGCCACACGTCGCTGGGATCTGGTCATCCCGGAATCACTCGAACTACACGACTCATCAGCCGAAAATACTGGTGGGATTCCCTCACAGATGACGTCAGAGACTATGTCTTATCCTGTCCAGTATGTGCTCAGTCCAAGGTACCTCGTGCACTACCGGAGGGTAAGCTGATGCCATTGCCAACTCCTCAACGACCCTGGTCGCACATTGCAATGGACTTTGTTACCAACCTACCAGAATCAGAGGGCCATACAGTAATTCTCGTGGTCATCGATCGTTTCTCCAAGATGTGCCGGTTAGTACCCATGACCCGTTTGCCTAACGCCACTCAGATGGCTGAGACTATGTTTACCCAGGTGTTCCGGCAGTTTGGTGTCCCGGAGGATATTGTTTCTGACCGGGGACCCCAGTTTGTATCCCGGGTATGGAAGGCCTTCTGCGAACGCTTGGGCATCTCGGTTAGCCTAACCTCCGGATATCATCCCCAGGCCAATGGGCAGACAGAACGGCTCAACCAGGAAATTGGGAAATATCTACGGCAACAATGTTCGCGGCAGCCGCAAGAGTGGAGCCGATTCCTTCCTTGGGTAGAGTATGCTCAGAACTCACTCATTCACACCTTCCTACGCCTAACGCCCTTCCAGTGTGTTCTAGGGTATCAACCACCCCTGTTCCCGTGGGATACCGCATCAGGGATGGTACCGGCTGTGGACGAGTGGTTCCGTCGGAGTGCGCGGTTCTGGGAGACGGCCCATCAACATCTCAGTCAAGCCTCACAACAGCAAAAGACCTACGCCGACCGACGCCGGAGACCTACTCCCACTTATCAACCCGGGCAACGAGTGTGGCTGTCTACCCGAGACCTGCGGTTCCGACGGAGCTGCAAGAAGCTCCAACCCAGGTACATCGGTCCTTTCAAGGTACAGAGACGTATTAACCCTGTCACCTACCGTCTGTTACTCCCTCGACACTACAGGATAAACCCTACGTTCCACGTCTCCCTATTGAAACCTGTCCACTATAGCCCGATGTACCCCCCAATTGCTCACCAACCTACTACACCACCTTTGGAGGATGAACAGGACACCACCTATACAGTCCACGAGATACTGGAGTCAAGACGGAGACGAGGGGGCATCGAATATCTCGTGGACTGGGAGGGATATGGACCTGAGGAACGGTCCTGGATCCCTGCTAAGGACATACTGGACCCCGCTCTCAAGGCCACCTTCCACGCTGAACACCCAGATCATCCAGGACCCCGACCCAGAGGAAGACCACCCGGTAGAGGTAGAAGGCCGTCAGGAGCCGGCCCTGGGGAGGGGGATACTGTAAGGGATCGGGGGTTGGCTGGGTCTAGACAGAGTCTGACACTTACCCGATCTACAGAGAGGGGGAGTCATCAGACACGATCTGGTTCACCTGAGTTCTGAGCACGCCTGTCAGTAATTAGTGTAGGATATAAGGTGTGCTCAGAAGCTCAGTCGGTGCGAGGTATTGTTCCTTTGTGACTTGCTAAGCGTTTTGTTCCGAGAGAGAGAGAGAGAGAGAGAGAGAGAGAGAGAGAGAGAGAGAGAGAGAGAGAGAGAGAGAGAGAGAGAGAGAGAGAGAGAGAGAGAGAGAGAGAGAGAGAGAGAGAGAGAGAGAGAGAGAGAGAGAGAGAGAGAGAGAGAGAGAGAGTTTGTGATTACCCGTGTATCCGACCTGTGCCTTGTTGTTTGACTTCCCGAATTGCTTAATCCTCTGCTTGTTTATCCCAGTGATTACCGTACTCTGACCCTGTGCCTGTGCCCTCGACTACGACTACGCCCGCTCCCTTGGTATCTCTGCCTGGCCCGGTTTTGACCACAGCCCACCCGACCATGATTAAGCTATTCCCTTGTCTGTACTCTAATAAAGCATCGCTATTCTGCGATTGGATCTTACCACTCTGTCCGAGTATTCATTACACCCAGAAGTTAATTGACAGCATGCCAGGGTGGATTGCAGAGGTCTTGAAAAAGAAGGGTCAACACTGCAAATATTGACTCTTTGCATAAACTTAATGAAATTGTCAATAAAAGCCTTTGACACTTATGGAATGCTTGTAATTATACTTCAGTATACCATAGTAACATCTGACAAAAATATATCATAACACTGATGCAGCAAAGTTTGTGAAGACCAATACTTGTGTCATTCTCAAAACTTTTGACAATGACTGTACACGTGCCATATTCAACCAGTTAGCAAGGCCGAAACTTCTGAGTTTCCTAGTTACGACTAGCATGTGAACCTGGCTTAAATGATAATTCCGATTAGCACGTGAACGCGACATACAGTAAATGACTATATTTAAACATATTTATTCAAAGCATTTATTTACATTTTAAACTTTAGATTATTTTAAAAGCAGTGTGTTTACTTTGTACTTCAATTCATCATTCCTTTTATCCATAGCCAGCGCTGTATGCGCCAAACATGTCCAGTTAATTGCATTGCTCATTGTAGTGGCTGATTGGTGGGAGTGGCTAATTGGCACAGGTGCCTGTCTTTTGTAATCAGGGCCTGTGTGAGTTTGAAAACGTGTATGTTGCCATCTGTTTGAGAGAGCCATTGTTTTAGCCACCAGCCAAAACACATACAGTCAACAGTATAACTCTTTTTCTCAGTAGTTATTTTAATCCTTAAGGTATCGGCCAGCTTTGTCACAGGGTTTTATTTTGAATCTAGTAGAGATATATATCTCATCTTTGTTAATCTCTGGATCATACCTGATGGCATCTCTATAGAGAAATGTCAGAAGCATGATGAAAAACAAATTCACTGATGCCTTGGGCACTATCAATGTACATTATACTCTGGCAAGATAAACCATTCCAGTGTATAGTATCAATCTCAGCGATCACTGCCTCATTGCCTGCGTCCGTAATGGGTCCGCGGTCAAGCGACCACCCCTCATCACTGTCAAACGCTCCCTAAAACACTTCAGCGAGCAGGCCTTTCTAATTGACCTGGCCCGGGTATCCTGGATGGATATTGACCTCATTCCGTCAGTAGAGGATGACTGGATGTTCTTCAAAAGTGCTTTCCTCTCCATCTTAAATTAGCATGCCCCATTCAAAAAATTCAGAACTAAGAACAGATATAGCCCCTGGTTCACTCCAGACTTGACTGCCCTTGACCAGCACAAAAACATCCTGTCGCGTACTGCATTAGCACCGAACAGCCCCCATGATATGCAACTTTTCAGGGAAGTCAGGAACCAATATACACAATCAGTTAGGAAAGCAAAGGCTAGCTTTTTCAAACAGAAATGTGCATCCTGTAGGACTAACTCCAAAAAGTTTTGGGACACTGTAAAGTCCATGGAGAATAAGAGCACCTCCTCCCAGCTACCCACTGCACTGAGGCTAGGAAACACTGTCACCACCGATAAATCTACGATAATCGAGAATTTCAATAGGCATTTTGCTATGGCTGGCCAATGCTTTCCACCTGGCTACCCATACCCCAGCCACCAGCTCTGCACCCTCCGCTGCAACTTGCCCATGTCCCCCCATCCCCTGCTTCTCCTTCACCCAAATTCAGATAGCTGATGTCCTGAAAGAGCTGCAAAATCTGGACCCCTACAAATCAGCTGGGCTAGACAATCTGGACCCTTTCTTTCTCAAATTAGTCTGAGATTCCCAGAGATTGGAAAGCTGCCACGGTCATCCCCCTCTTCAAAGGGGGTGACACTCTAGATCCAAACTGTTACAGAGCTATATCCATCCTACCCTGCCTTTCGAAAGTATTTGAAAGCCAAGTTAACAAACAGATCACCGACAAATTCGAATCCCACCGTACCTTCTCCGCTATGCAATCTGGTTTCCGAGCTGGTCATGGGGGCACCTCAGCCACGCTCAAGGTCCTAAACGATATAATAACCGTGATTGATAAAAGACAATACTGTGCAGCCGTCTTCATCGACCTGGCCAAGGCTTTTGACTCTGTCAATCACCGCATTCTTATTGGCTGACTAAATAGCCTTGGTTTCTCAACTGACTGCCTCGCCTGGTTCACCAACTACTTTTCAGATAGAGTTCAATGTGTCAAATCGGAGGGCCTGTTGTCTGGACCTCTGGCAGTCTCTATGGGGGTGCCACAGGGTTCAATTCTCGGGCCGACTCTATTCTCTGTGTATATCAATGATGTCGCTCTTGCTGCTGGTGACTCTCAGATCCACCTCTACGCAGACGACACCATTTTGTATACATCTGGCCCTTCATTGGACACTGTGTTAACAAACCTCCAAACGAGCTTCAATGCCATAAAACACTCCTTCCGTGGCCTCCAACTGCTCTTAAGCGCTAGTAAAACTAAATGCATGCTCTTCAATCGAACGCTGCTTGCACCCGCCCGCCCGACTAGAATCACTACTCTCGGCGGGTCTGACTTAGAATATGTGGACAACTACAAATACCTAGGTGTCTGGTTAGACCGTAAACTCTCCTTCCAGACTCACATTAAGCATCTCCAATCCAAAGTTAAATCTAGAATCTGCTTCCTGTTTTGCAACAAAGCCTCCTTCACTCATGCTGCTAAACATGCCCTCATAAAACGGACTATCCTACCAATACTTGACTTCGGCGATGTCATTTACAAAATAGCTTCCAACACTCAACTCAGCAAATTGGATGTAGTCTATCACAGTGCCATCCGTTTTGTCACCAAAGCCCCATATACTACCCACCATTGTGACCTGTACGCTCTCATTGGCTGGCCCTCACTACATATTTGTCGCCAAACCCACTGGCTCCAGGTAATCTATAAATCACTTCTAGGCAAATCCCCGCCTTATCTTAGCTCATTGGTCACCATAGCATAACCCACCCGTAGTATGCGCTCCAGCAGGTATATCTCACTGGTCATCCCCAAAGCCAACACCACTTTTGGCCGCCATTCCTTCCAGTTCTCTGCTGCAAATGACTGGAACGAACTACAAAAATCTCTGAAGCTGGAGACACTTACAGTGGGGAAAAAAAGTATTTAGTCAGCCACCAATTGTGCAAGTTCTCCCACTTAAAAAGATGAGAGAGGCCTGTAATTTTCATCATAGGTACACGTCAACTATGACAGACAAATTGAGAAAAAAATGGTGGAAAATAAGTATTTGGTCACCTACAAACAAGCAAGATTTCTGGCTCTCACAGACATGTAACTTCTTCTTTAAGAGGCTCCTCTGTCATCCACTCGTTACCTGTATTAATGGCACCTGTTTGAACTTGTTATCAGTATAAAAGACACCTGTCCACAACCTCAAACAGTCACACTCCAAACTCCACTATGGCCAAGACCAAAGAGCTGTCAAAGGACACCAGAAACAAAATTGTAGTCCTGCACCAGGCTGGGAAGACTGAATCTGCAATAGGTAAGCAGCTTGGTTTGAAGAAATCAACTGTGGGAGCAATTATTAGGAAATGGAAGACATACAAGACCACTGATAATCTCCCTCAATCTGGGGCTCCACACAAGATCTCACCCGTGGGGTCAAAATGATCACAAGAACGGTGAGCAAAAATCCCAGAACCACACGGGGGGACCTAGTGAATGACCTGCAGAGAGCTGGGACCAAAGTAACAAAGCCTACCATCAGTAACACACTACGCCGCCAGGGACTCAAATCCTGCAGTGCCAGACGTGTCCCCCTGCTTAAGCCAGTACATGTCCAGGCCCGTCTGAAGTTTGCTAGAGTGCATTTGGATGATCCAGAAGAGGATTGGGAGAATGTCATATGGTCAGATGAAACCAAAATAGAACTTTTTGGTAAAAACTCAACTCGTCGTGTTTGGAGGACAAAGAATGCTGAGTTGCATCCAAAGAACACCATACCTACTGTGAAGCATGGGGGGTGGAAACATCATGCTTTGGGGCTGTTTTTCTGCAAAGGGACCAGGACGACTGATCCGTGTAAAGGAAAGAATGAATGGGGCCATGTATTGTGAGATTTTGAGGGAAAACCTCCTTCCATCAGCAAGGGCATTGAAGATGAAACGTGGCTGGATCTTTCAGCATGACAATGATCCCAAACACACCGCCCGGGCAACGAAGTAGTGGCTTCGTAAGAAGCATTTCAAGGTCCTGGAGTGGCCTAGCCAGTCTCCAGATCTCAACCCCATAGAACATCTTTGGAGGGAGTTGAAAGTCTGTGTTGCCCAGCGACAGCCCCAAAACATCACTGCTCTGGAGGAGATCTGCATGGAGGAATGGGCCAAAATACCAGCAACAGTGTGTGAAAACCTTGTGAAGACTTACAGAAAACGTTTGACCTGTGTCATTGCCAACAAAGGGTATAAAAAAGTATTGAGAAACTTTTGTTATTGACCAAATACTTATTTTCCACCATAGTTTGCAAATAAATTCATTAAAAATCCTACAATGTGATTTTCTGGAAAAAAAATTCTCATTTTGTCTGTCATAGTTGACGTGTACCTATGATGAAAATTACAGGCCTCTCTCATCTTTTTAAGTGGGAGAACTTGCACAATTGGTGGCTGACTAAATACTTTTTCCCCCCACTGTATCTCCCTCATTAACTTTAAGCATCAGTTGTCAGAGCAGCTTACCGATCACTGTACCTGTACACAGCCCATCTGTAATTAGCCCACCCAACTACCTCATCCCCATATTGTTATTTACATTGTTATTTATTTTGCTAATTTGCACCCCAGTATCTCTATTTGCACATCATCTTCTGCACATCTATTACTCCAGTGTTAATACTAAATTGTAATTATTTTGCACTATTGCCTATTTATTGCCTTACCTACATAACTTACTACATTTGCACACACTGTATATAGATTTTCTATTTTCTATTGTGTTATTGACTGTACGTTTTTGTTTATTCCATATGTAACTCTATGTTGTTGTTGTTTTTATCGCACTGTTTTGCTTTATCTTGGCCAGGTCGCAGTTGTAAATGAGAACTTGTTCTCAACTGGCTTACCCAGTTAATTAAAGGTGAAATAAAATATAAAAAACCCATATGTATTTCTTTCATACACCTTTGCTGTTCGAGGGACTAACAGTCTAACTTGATTAAAATCTGCATAGGTGAACCATGCACACACACAAGCACATGTACACAGGTGATGGAGTGCACTCCCACCTGTAGACTCCACTATAATTAATATTTATCACTGAGTCCATTTCAAACACGCTAATCCAGAATCATGCAGGCAGAGCATGGATTCTCTGAACCCCCCCAGAGCCTTATCTGATATAACATATAGGCCTACCATCATGCTATTTTCCCCACATTTGACGCACACCTGTGATTTCTTAATCATTCAAAAGTGATGGGAGGAATGCAATTAGCTTGAGCATAACACGTGTTGAGTTGCTCGGTATGGAAACCGATGCTCATTTAGATTTCGACCCTTGTCTACCTCTTTAAACCCGACTCTTGTTAGAAGGTTGATGTTGAGAACTCTCTGTGGAGAGATGTGGATGTTCGTCTTTAATGAGATTTCTGATCAGGTTCTCTTTCAACTGCTTGGCGGCTAGCTGTCAAGATTAACAGACAACATGGTAATTCCGAGCGACATTGCTCACCTTTGAGAAGCTCTTTGAAGAAAGTGAAGGATCTTAGATCTTAGATCAGGTCTGGCCAGTCCAAAGAAATTAGCCACACAAAAAAGAAAGAATAAAAGTGAAGTGAGAAAAGACTACTCCCTTCATGTATCTTTACAGTGGTTCCTAGTGGTGTATCGACCATGGTTTTAGTGCATGTCTTGACAACATAAAGTATGCTTAATGTATTTACATTTCATGCATTCTGGGTCATATTCATTGGATGTACAGTGGGGGAAAAAAGTATTTAGTCAGCCACCAATTGTGCAAGTTCTCCCACTTAAAAAGATGAGAGAGGCCTGTAATTTTCATCATAGGTACACGTCAACTATGACAGACAAAATGAGAAGAAAAAAAATCAGAAAATCACATTGTAGGATTTTTAATGAATTTATTTGCAAATCATGGTGGAAAATAAGTATTTGGTCAATAACAAAAGTTTCTCAATACTTTGTTATATACCCTTTGTTGGCAATGACACAGGTCAAACGTTTTCTGTAAGTCTTCACAAGGTTTTCACACACTGTTGCTGGTATTTTGGCCCATTCCTCCATGCAGATCTCCTCTAGAGCAGTGATGTTTTGGGGCTGTCGCTGGGCAACACAGACTTTCAACTCCCTCCAAAGATTTTCTATGGGATTGAGATCTGGAGGCTGGCTAGGCCACTCCAGGACCTTGAAATGCTTCTTACGAAGCCACTCCTTCGTTGCCCGGGCGGTGTGTTTGGGATCATTGTCATGCTGAAAGACCCAGCCACGTTTCATCTTCAATGCCCTTGCTGATGGAAGGAGGTTTTCCCTCAAAATCTCACGATACATGGCCCCATTCATTCTTTCCTTTACACGGATCAGTCGTCCTGGTCCCTTTGCAGAAAAAACATCCCCAAAGCATGATGTTTCCACCCCCATGCTTCACAGTAGGTATGGTGTTCTTTGGATGCAACTCAGCATTCTTTGTCCTCCAAACACGATGAGTTGAGTTTTTACCAAAAAGTTCTATTTTGGTTTCATCTGACCATATGACATTCTCCCAATCCTCTTCTGGATCATCCAAATGCACTCTAGCAAACTTCAGACGGGCCTGGACATGTACTGGCTTAAGCAGGGGGACACGTCTTTCACTGCAGGATTTGAGTCCCTGGCGGCGTAGTGTGTTACTGATGGTAGGCTTTGTTACTTTGGTCCCAGCTCTCTGCAGGTCATTCACTAGGTCCCCCCATGTGGTTCTGGGATTTTTGCTCACCGTTCTTGTGATCATTTTGACCCCACAGGGTGAGAACTTGCGTGGAGCCCCAGATCGAGGGAGATTATCAGTGGTCTTGTATGTCTTCCATTTCCTAATAATTGCTCCCACAGTTGATTTCTTCAAACCAAGCTGCTTACCTATTGCAGATTCAATCTTCCCAGCCTGGTGCAGGTCTACAATTTTGTTTCTGGTGTCCTTTGACAGCTCTTTGGTCTTGGCCATAGTGGAGTTTGGAGTGTGACTGTTTGAGGTTGTGGACAGGTGTCTTTTATACTGATAACACGTTTAAACAGGTGCCATTAATACAGGTAACGAGTGGAGGACAGAGGAGCCTCTTAAAGATGAAGTTACAGGTCTGTGAGAGCCAGAAATATTGCTTGTTTGTAGGTGACCAAATACTTATTTTCCACCATAATTTGCAAATAAATTCATAAAAAATCCTACAATGTGATTTTCTGTATTTTTTTTCTCAATTTGTCTGTCATAGTTGACGTGTACCTATGATGAAAATTACAGGCCTCTCTCATCTTTTTAAGTGGGAGAACTTGCACAATTGGTGGCTGACTAAATACTTTTTTTCCCCACTGTATGTGTATTTTGACATTTTAGCAGACACTCTTATCCAGAGCGACTTACAGTTAGTGAGTGCAAACATTTTCATACTGGCCCCCTGTGGGAAACGAACCCACAACCCTGGCCTTGCAAGCACCATGCTCTACCAACTGAGCTACACAGGACCTGTAGGATGAAATAATGTAATGCCTTGTAGGCTTTATGTACAGTGCCTTGCAAAAGTATTCATCCCCTTGGCTTTTTCCTATTTTGTTGCATTACAACATGTAATTTAAATGGATTTTAATTTGGATTTCATGAAATGGACATACACAAAATAGTCCAAATTGGTGAAGTGAAATGAAAAAAATAACTTGTTTCAAAAAATTCTAAAAAATACATAACGGGAAAAGTGTTGCGTGCATATGTATGTAAACTGTGTCTTTCTACGAGGTGAAAAAGGACATATGGTATCATCATCAATGTATTCAACTGTCCAAGATGTGGGCCAACGTTATTTACCCAAAGCCTTTATCGAAACTAATCCTTGGGGAAAAGATGAGTTGGATTTCTCAGAGCAGAGATAAACGTTTCCACCTCTCCACCTTCTTCCCGTCACAGTCATCCTTTAAAACCACCTCTTATAAAAACCTTCAAGAATGTACCATATGATCTCACTCATGGAACGTCTCTCTTCTCTTTTTCATGTTCCCTCTATCGTTTTCATTTGTTTTCTCCCACCCTCTCAGTACTTTCCTATCGAGCTCTTCCTCCTTCTCATTTCAAAGGCTATGTTTTTCATTCATTTTCTTCCTGCCTCTCTGTACTTTCCATTCTATATCCCTCCTACTGTATTTCCCTCCCTCATCCCTTTTCTGTCTGTACATTTCCCACCACCATCACTCCACCCTCCTCTTCTACCACCGCCATTTGTTTTCTACCTCCCTATATGTACCTTTATCTCAGTCTCTCCCTCCCACTTCCTTCCCTCATTCTCTCCCCATTCCCCCAACACAACTTCCCCTCTTCCTCTCCCCCACCCCACTCTCTTTCTGCCCCCCCCCCCACCGTTCCCCCACATTTTCCTCTTCCCCCACCCCCCCCACACTTTATTTCCATCTCTTCCCATCCCCCCCTCCATCATTCCCCCTCTTCCTCTCCCCCCACCACACCCTCTTTCTTTCTGTCTATTTCTCGCTGAACATCATCATCTATTTTTAGCGGTGGCGCATAAAAGCCATCATCTTCTCATTTGCATGGCAATGCACTTTTGCAATATTTCCCACAAGTTCTCAATAATTCATGAATATGAATTGATGCAGTTCTTGAAATGTTCATGCGCAGACTAGGAGTTTACCGAGCGTGTTTACTAGGAAACATCTTATAATGGTGTTGATTAGAATCTCTGAAACAAATGATGTGGTAGATGTGATTATTGTGAGAAATACAGGGTAAGCTGAAATCAGTAGATAGTACTGAAGACATCACAGACAACGTTTGAGCACACAACATCTATCCACAGGATGAAACCTCTTTTTAGAACGTGAAAATATGTAAAAAAAAAGGGTATTTGAAGTGCATTTTCACTGAAATCTTCTGTGATGCATGTCCCCATCTGTTGACTTTCCCCTTTCATAGGACTTGTTTAAAAGTCCCTTACCTTTTCATCGTATTCCCCTAAAAAACACAAACCAGGCTGGATCAGTCTATCATTGTCAGTTTTCATCAGTGTCACACTTCAACAGGTGTCTACACCAGACGAGCCTTTCTATCAAAAGTAGTTCCTATCAAAGTAGTTCCTATCAAAGTAGTTCCTTAGTTCTCGTTTGAGCCGCGTCACGGCTTGATGTTCCGGCGCAGTGATGCTGTTGGTCCACTGAGGCCCTCTTCAGCCACAGCCTGCTGATGATGTAAAGCAATGCAAGAGCATTTAATATCCTTTGATGGGAATTGGAACTAATGGGGTCCATCTACAGCGAGAGTAATAGCTAATCAGTCATGGATGCTGTACATCCGTGTTAAATCACCATAAACTTCACAGAGTGATGTCGTCTGAATAATTCACAAAGAATTCTGAAATTAATCCGCTCTCATATCGTCAGATGATTTCTGCTTGAACACGAATAGTGGAGAATCAGTCGTTGGTAATTATGTAATAACTCAAGAGGTGTCTTTTTTAATATGTATTGTATTATGCTGAGTCATATCCGGACTATCAACAATGATGATGGTAATGAGGTTGCTGGGTCTATCGAAGCATCTTAGAGGTTCATTTCCATTTGTGAAAATGTTTTTATTTTGAATTAATTCTCTCCTGCTTGATAGTAAGATACAAAACTAACAGTGACAAGTAACTGTCATTATCATTATCTGTTTGGAAGGTTTTTACTTACAATGACTGAGATGTGGATGTACTTACCTTAGTTGAATGCACTGTATGTTGTAAGTCATCATCATCTTCATCATGTATTGAATTTATGTAGTCATTTCCAGCTCCATTTCTATGCTTTCCTATCAATCCATGCCTTTGTGGGTTGAGGTTGTTCCACGCGGGCAAAGTGTACACATACAGTGCCATCAGAAAGTACTCATACCCCTTGACATGTTCCACATTTTGGTGTGTTACAGCCTGAGTTCAAAATGGATTGAATGGATCTATTCACAATACCCCATGATGAGAAAGTGAAAACAGGTTTTAGACATTTTTAGAAATGTATTGAAAATGAAATACAAAAATATCTAATTTACATACACTACCGGTCAAATGTTTGGACACACCTACTCATTCAAGGGTTTTTCTTTATTTTTTACAATTTTTTACATTGTAGAATAATAGTGAAGACATCAAAACTATGAAATAACACATATAGAATCATGTAGTAACCGAAAAAGTGTTAAACAAATATTTGAGATTCTTCAAATAGCCAACCCTTTGCCTTGATGACATCTTTGCACACGCTTGGCATTCTCTCAACCAGCTTCATGAGGTAGTCACCTGGAATGCATTTCAATTGACAGGTGTACCTTCTTAAAAGTTAATTTGTGGAATTTCTTTCCTTCTTAATGCGTTTGAGCCAATCAGTTGTGTTGTGACAAGGTAGGGGGGTATACAGAAAATAGTCTTATTTGGTAAAATACAAAGTCCATACTATGGCAAGAACAGCTCAAATAAGCAAAGAGAAACGACAGTCCATCATTGCTTTAAGACATGAAGGACAGTCAATCTGGAACATTTCAAGAGCTTTGAAAGTTTCTTCAAGTGCCGTCACAAAAACCATCAGGTGCTATGATGAAACTGGCTCTCATGTGGACCGCCACAGGAATGGAAGACCCAGAGTTACCTCTGCTGCAGAGGATAAATTCATTAGAGTTACCAGCCCAAATAAATGCTTCACAGAGTTCAAGTCACAGACACATCTCAACATCAACTGTTCAGAGGGGACTGTGTGAATCAGGCCTTCATGGTCAAATTGCTGCAAAGAAACCACTACTAAAGGACACCAATAATAAGAAGAGACCTGCTTGGGCCAAGAAACATGAGCAATGGACATTAAACGGGTGGAAATGTGTCCTTTGGTCTGGAGTCCAAATTGGAGATTTTTGGTTCAAACCGCCTTGTCATTGTGAGACGCGGTGTGGGTGAACGGATGATCTCCGCATGTGTAGTTCCCACGCAGGGGGACTGCGGGCGAGACGAAAAGCCGGCAGGGATGTAGCTCAGTTGATAGAGCATGGCATTTGCAATGCCAGGGTTGTGGGGCCAGTATAAAAAATGTATTCACTAACTGTAAGTTGCTCTGGATAAGAGCGTCTGCTAAATGACTAAAATGTAATGTAAAGCATGGAGGAGGAGGTGTTATGGGGTGGGGGCGCTTTGCTGGTGACACTGTCTATGATTTATTTAGAATTCAAGGCACACTTGACCAGCATGGCTACCACAGCATTCTGCAGCGATACGCCATCCCATCTTGTTTGGGCTTAGTGGGACTATCATTTGTTTTTCAACAGGACAATGACCCAACACACCTGCAGGCTGTGTAAGGGCTATTTGACCAAGAAGGAGAGTGATGGAGTGCTGCATCAGATGACCTGGCCTCAACAATCCCCTGACCTCAACCAAATTGAGATGGTTTGGGTCGGACGGCAGAGTGAAGGAAAAGCAGCCAATAAGTGCTTAGCACATGTGGGAACTCCTTCGAGACTGTTGGAAAAGCATTCCAGGTGAATCTGGTGGAGAGAATGTCAATTGTGTGCAAAGTTGTCATCAAGGCAAATGGTGGCTATTTGAAGAATCTCAAATATAAAATATATTTTGATTTGTTTAACACTTTTTTGCTTACTACATGATTCCAAATGTGTTATTTCATAGTTTTAATGTCTTCACTATTATTCTACAATGTAGAAAATAGTACAAATATTGAAAAACCCTTGAGTAGGTGTGTCCAAACTTTTGACTGGTACTGTAAGTATTCACACCCCTGAGTAAATACATGTTAGTATCACCTTTGGCATCGATTACAGCTGTGAGTACACCTGGATTGTACAATATTTGCACATTATTCTTAAAAACAATTATTCAAGCTCTGTCAAGTTGGTTGTTGATCATTGCTAGACAGCCATTTTCAAGTCTTGCCATAGATTCTCAAGCCGATTTAAGTCAAAACTGTAACTAGGCAACTCAGGAACATTCAATGTCGTCTTGGTAAGCAACTTCAGTGTATATTTGGCCATGTGTTTTAGGCTATTGTCCTGATGAACTGTGAATTTGTCTCCCAGTGTCTGTTGGAAAGCAGACTGAACCTGGTTTTCCTCTTGGATATATATAGATATTTTTGTAGCTTTTTTTTGCCTGTGTATTTTTTTTTTTATACCTCTGCCTGTAATATTGCAGATTTTAAATGTAGATTACTTTTTTACACGACAGTACATGCCTTTTTGTTAGTCAATGGGTATGAATACTTTAAAAAAATATATATATATATAAACATGAACTCACTCATAAAAACAGCAGCTGTTTTCTGTGTTCTTTGACAGTCTCTCTGTGGTAAAGGTTTAAACGTTATTAAATCTTACATAGGCTAGTATCGAACTTTGCTGTGGCCGGGGAAGCTCTAGGTACAGTGATTTGAGCTTTCCGATTAGCCAGCGCAGTAGGCACACTCGATTTAAATAGCCTGACTGCATGTAACGGTAGGTACTCCCAAGAGTTGGTTAGCTCTATTCCGTTTCTTTTTATCCTACAAATATTCCTAGTCCTTGCCGATGACAAGCATACCCATAACATGATGCAGCCACCACCATGCTTGAAAATATGAAGAGTGGTACTCAGTAATTTGTTGTGTTGTGTTGGATTTGCCCTAAACATAACGCTTTGCATTCAGGACATAATGTTAATTTCTTTGCCACCTTTTTTGCAGTTTTACTTTAGTAACTTATTGCAAACAGGATGTATGTTTTGGAATATTTTATTTTGTACAGGCTTCCTTTTGTGGAGAAACTACAATGTTGTTGATACATCCTCAGTTTTCTCCTATCACAGCCATTAAACTCTGTAACTGTTTAAAGTCACCATTGGCTGTCACGCCCTGACATAGAGTTCGCTAGTTGGTTTGGTCAGGGTGTGAGTTTCTATGTATGTGTACATCTATGTGTATGATCTAGTATGTGTAGATCTATGTTGGCCGGGTGTGGTTCCCAATCAGAGGCAGCTGTCTATCGTTGTTTCTGATTGGGGATCATACTTAGGCAGCCATTTTGCCTACCTATGTTGTGGGATCTTGACTCTTGTTTGGCTGTGTGTGTGTGTGTGTGTGTGTGTGTGTGTGTGTGTGTGTGTGTGTGTGTGTGTGTGTGTGTGTGTGTGTGTGTGTAGCCATTGTGAGCTTCACGTTACGTTGCTTTTGTTGTTTTGTCGTGTGTTTACTTTATAAATAAACATGTATGCATTCCACGCTGCACCTTGGTCCAATCCTGTACTTAACGAACGTGACATTGGCCTCATGGTGAAATCCCTGAGCGGTTTCCTTCCTCTCCGGCAACTGAGTTAGGAAAGACACCTGTAGCTTTGTAGTGACTGGGTGTATTGATACACCATCCAAAGTGTAATTAATAACTTCACCATGCTCAAAGGGATATTCAATGTCTGCTTCTTTTTATTTTTACCCATCTACCAATAGGTGCCCTTCTTTGCAAGGCATTGGAAAACCTCCCTGGTCTTTGTGGTTGAATCTGTGTTTGAAATCCCCTGCTCGACTGAGGGACCTTACAGATAATTGTATGTGTGGGGTACAGAGGTGAGGTAGTCATTCAAAAATCATGTTAAACACTATCATTTGCACACTGAGTGAGTCCACGCAACGTATTATGTGACTTGTTAAGCACATCTTTACTCCTGAACTTATTTAGGCTTGCCATAACAAAAGGGTTGAATACTTATTGACTCAACACATTTCAGGTTTTCATTTTTAATTAATTTGTTAACATTTCTAAAAACATAAATTGACTTTGACATTATGTGGTATTGTGTGTAGGCCAGTGACACAACATCTCAATTTAATCCATTTTAAATTCAGGCTGACACAACAAAATGTAGAAAAATTCAAGGGGGGTGAAAACTTTCGGAAGAAACTGTAGTACACTGTAGTACACGCTTGGCACACATAACATTCTTCCTTCCTTTAACCCCTCTCTCTTGAATTACCTTCCATCACTTCCTCTTAGTTAATGACTGCCTCTCGCTCCCACTTGAACAACACATGCCAGATATAAATGTTTATTTCAAACAGCCTACAGCTATATCCACATTAGCTGCATCACTCAGCGCATCACGATGGTAAAAGGTTACCTAAGCAGGACGAGGCAGAAAAAACAAATACGCTTTGTGGTAATGCAGGTTGAGGTTTCTATCGTTTAGAGATTTAGCTCCCCAGTGGTTGAGGTTTAGATTTGGCTGGGGTAAACTGATGCCAGATCTGTATATAGATGCAAACCCTGCCTGTGGTGGAGGGAGGATGACTGAGAAAAGAAGTATATCTGCAGTGGAAAGGAGTCGTGACTGCTGCTGTTGTCTTTATGAACAAAGCTTAGAGGCTAAACTAAATATTGATGCATATATGAGAGTAGAGTCCAAAGAGAATTTCTAAACAGAACTAGGGGGCAGATAAGTCACAGGCACTCCTCCTTGACAAGCATCGTTATCATAAGCTAGTGAACTGATGAAAACTCAGAGGTTCAAGAGTACACATAGGTTAGATATAATTGAGACCAAGGTTGATACCTGCGAGACTCAAGTATTGTTGACACACAATGTCTCTAGTATGCTAAGGCCCCCCGAAGCAGTGGGCATGTTTGTGAAATGAACAGCGCTTGCCCCAGTGTGAGAGACTGGGTCTGGAGGAGAGGGGAGCAGGTGTGAGGGCAGAATGAGAGGAGAAGGTAGGTGAGAGGATAGGGGAGGGGGAAGTGAGAGGAGATGGGGGGAGGAGGGGAATGGAAGAGAAGGGGAGAGGAAAACACTGTAAGAGGAGCTGGGAAGAGGAGAAAGGGAGAGAGGGATGGAAAGGAGAGGAGAGGGGTTGAGAGGAGAGTAGGACGATGAGGGGATGAGGAGAGAAGAGGGGGATGTTAGAACAGGGTGACACACGAGTCTTCCTGAAGTTCTGGGATAGAGAAAAATGCCACATCCAGGTACGCGTCAAGCTTCACAACGCGGCTAGTTTATCTGCATCGCAAATGTTACACACTGATAATCCACTCCAGCGAATTATGCAAATCGTGCTTATCCGATTATCCATAACAAAGGGGAACGATATTGACTCTGCCCGTTCCAACTCGGGGTGTTGAATGTGGCGTGGGAGGAACTATATTGGCACCATGCATCTGTGTTTGGTGGTAATCCATTGTTTCAGTTATATAATAATGGAAATAATATTCAAAGGTTGCCTTGTCTACAGTAGATCTCATGCCAACAGACTGCATAATTACGAACACAGTGACATGTTGTGTGTAAGTCTTTGTGGGCACCCTTGTGTGCGCTTGTATGTGCATGCGCGCATCCGTGCAAGTGTGTGTGTAGTGCTCAGGTCAGGTGAAGTGTGACATTGAGCATGGTTTGGCAGATGCTTCTGTGATAAGGTAACAGCTAGATCACAGAAACCATGTGGCCCAGACAGCTTGGAACAAGACCGAGTGTCAGTTCGTCCCAAATGGTACCCTATTCCCTTTATAGTGCGCTACTTTTGACCAGGGCCCCATAGGTTGGCCATATTATATAGGGCATAGGGTGTCATTTGGGATGCAGTCACTGTGTCAGTGCCATCCACACCTTATTAGGCCAAATAGGGCCATCACTGTGCCTGTTCAAATCTATTTAAACAATAAGAACACTGATGAGAATAGACAATAATAATTTCACAGCTTGCTGTTCCAACAAGCACAAAAGCAAAATTGCCCCCTACTTACATGCATCACCCAGATAATATAGTTTTCTCAAGTTTGGTGAAAAGTGTATTTTTAGCAACTCTTTAAATTATAGTGGCGCTATAACTTTGTACAGTAATTACAGGCTACTATATTGTAATTAGCACTGGGGCAAAAATAATTTCAAACAAAGCTTTTTTTTTATGTACACTTGATTTTGAAAGTGGCAAGTATGTCATAACTGCATGTACTTGCTACCTTATTACATAGTACTTTTGGATAAGTATTCTAAAGTAGACCTGTTCAAATTCTAGCCAACATCGCCAAGCCCCTTCTTGATTGATATAATTTATAAGCTAATTAAAAACACATATATACGGTGTCATTATTAGGACAGCCTCAGGCTCAGCAGGACTCTTGCTTCAATCCCAGATGTCCTAATATGGACACCGTACATTTAGCCACGTCATCAATGCAGCAATATACATTAAAAACGATCAAAGATCACACAAAATGACTTCAGTGGATGTTTCAGACAAGTAGATTTTTCAACAGTAAGGTCAGCTAGGGGAATGTATGGTTTAATCTTTTCGATCAAGCCATTGACCAAAGCCAGAGAAGATAGATGGAGGGACCTTGGTGGAGCCCGGAGATTTTGATGTGATGATCAAGACATTTCTCTCGCCTCCGGTCACGTCTGCAATCTCCAGTCATCTCTCACATATATCCTGTCTGTCTGCCTCTCATTTTCATCTCCTGCTGCACCTCACTAGACTAAGGTGATTCACTCTCTCACCTCGTTCTTTCTCTCTTGTACGTCTCCCTACCACATTCATTTTCATCCCCTGACCGCTGCTATTGTAGTCCCCAAATCTACCTTGTCCCTTATGACCACCATATACCTTTTTATCCGCAAATTCAATTGAAAAAGATCATCCCAATTCTTCTCATTTCAGACCTGCTTCAGACCATAGACCATATTTTTTGTTCATTTTGTCATTTTCACGTTATTTTTATAATAAGGAGTTTAATGCAATGCAGTTCATTCTCTCAGGGTGCAAGGGAGAACAGACTGTTTTCGACTTGAACGACTCTTGGATTAATACAGGTTTATCCAAGCAGCACGACCAACCTCTGCAAATTCCAATTACCTCAGAATGATTAGAGACAGCCTGGCTCCACTGGAGCAGCCGGTGATCAGGTCCCTTAATGTAGGAAATCACAGAGAGCAGAAGGAGCCTCCACATTCACTGAGGTTTTCTCTAGACAATACACTAGAGTATATTAGAGTACCATATTCTTTGTAGTTTCTCTTTATTTACTGGGGCTTTGATACTAAGATCAATGCATGCATATAAACTGAGTACACCAAACATTAAGAAAGAATATAGAGTTGCACCCCCCAGAACAGCCTCAATTCATTGGGGAATGGACTCTATAAGGTGTTGAAAGTTTTCCACAGGGATGCTGGCCCATGTTGACTCCAATGCTTCCCAATTTTGTGTCAAGTTGGCTGGATGTCCTTTGGGTGGTATACCATTCTTGATACACACGGGAAACTGTTGAGCGTGAAAAACCCAGCAGTGTTGCAGTTCTTGACACAAACCGGTGCGCCTGGCACTTACTACCATAAACCGTTCAAAGGCACTTCAATCTTTTGTCTTACCCATTCACTCTCTGAATGGCACACACACACAATCCATGTCTCAATTGTCTCAAGGCTTAAAAATCCTTCTTTAACCCCCTAAGGTCAATGTCCTCACTCCCGTGGAAATCGAATTAGCATAATATAAATATCCCTATAAATATCTGTCAGTTTAAGATAGAGATATCTGTTTTTTGGCATAGGATGCATCTCAATCCACCGCATCCGCCTATGTCGCACTTTCGCATCTGTGGTGAAATGTGACAGAGCTAGAGCTGTGTTTGTCAGACAATGAGACATCCTGAAAATCAGTCTTCTAACAAAATCGTCTGTAGCGCCGAAGGCTACAAAACATTATGTCCCCTCTATGGAAAGATGAGACTCTCACGAGCACGATGGTGTTCTCTGTTTTGCTTTACGACCCCCACAAGCGTATTGAGACTTGTCTGAAGTCGGTACAGTCGATCTGCCAACTTCTGTCTGTAGTAGTTTGGGCTACACACTAATATGACCCCTCTTTGGAAACGTGAAACTCTCACGAACATGTACATGTCGGTTGTTTTGCTCTAGGTCTCACAAGACTCGTCTGAAAGTCCCCCGGTACCAGTTGAAAAAATGAATGGAAGTACAGTATATATGGAGACTGTTTAGTGCCAAAAATAACGGGTTAAATACAGGTAAAAAATACATAAATAAAGGTTTCCTGATCTTTCTTATATCTCTCAGATATAGGACAAACACTGTTATTCCATGTAGTGAATCTGTTATTCAATGTGTATTCCTGGGCTAATAGCAGTAAGGCCAAATAAAGTGTTTAATCAAATAAAGCGTTTACTTTTTTTGATATACTTCAAGGGGTCTTATAGCAAAACGATCCTTGGTATGACCTTCTTAAAACAATTCCATATAGCTTAGTAGAACCCCTCCCCCAACTCAGACAGGGCTTAGACTCTTATGGGTAAATCTGTCTCCTCCCCTTCATCTACACTGATTGAAGTGGATTTAAAAGGTGACATCAACAAGGGATCATAGCTTTCACCTGGATTCACCTGGTCAGTCTATGTCATGGAAAGAGCAGGTGTTCCTAATGTTTTTTACACTCAGTGTTTACTGTACACACGTACAGACACACACAAATACACGCGCGTACACATACACACACACACAAACATCCTCATTAGATATCCCCACTAAGCTGAGGATAAATACAGATGATGATGCCATTTATTTCAGTCTCCCCATTACTTGATTCTTCCAGAGACTCAAAACTAATTATTTAGGAAAAAATACTTTATTTGGCTTTCCACTTTTTCCACTGGCCCATTTAACAGTCAGCCTACCACAACCTGGGTGGCATTCATTAGGCCTCAAATGGAAGACAACAGATTAAAAACCGGGAGTGAATAGCTGAACTTGTCCAATCAGAATGCTTGTTTTGCTACGATGTGCCCTGATGAACACGACCCTGGTGTCAAACGCTCGGTCTAATATGACATTCACAGCTTATTTTATGCGTGAAAGAAAAAATTCACGCAGAAAAAGGTTTCATGAAATGAAAAGGTGTTGCAAATCATGCCACTTCACACATCTTCTGTCCGTCTTCCAGCTCTTCACTCCCGAGACTTATGCTCCATCTGCAAATTGAATTTATATAAGAGGCTTACTCTCTTTAGAGCTCTATCAGACTTTAACCCCCTGACAAATAATGATCAAAACCAAATGATGGTCTGCCATCTTAGCACTGTGATAAAAGCTGTTTTTTTAGCTTGTCGAAGAGAGGGATGGAGGGAGGGATGGAGAAAGGGAGGAGGAGGAGAGTAGAGTGTGTGAGTTTGTTAGCATTGGAGGCTCCGGGGTCTCTAAGCTAACGTGCTCCTACCTATGGGGATTAGATTGAGAAGTGGAGCGAAAAGGACAATAATGAAGTTGAGCAGCAGTGAACAGTGTGGGACAGAGAGAGAGAGAGAGAGAGAGAGAGAGAGAGAGAGAGAGAGAGAGAGAGAGAGAGAGAGAGAGAGAGAGAGAGAGAGAGAGAGAGAGAGAGAGAGAGAGAGAGAGAGAGAGAGAGAGAGAGAGAGAGAGAGAGAGAGAGAGAGAAGAGCCTCCACCATTGCTGGGACCCATACTAGACATCTCTAGTTACAGTAGCTAGAGCGATAAAGTTGACATTCTTTCGCTACTACAGTCTCACCACCTCTTGGGATCAGATTGTTACATACATACAGTACCCCTGCTGTGGGGCTTTTGTGTGCTACTGTGGGTCTCCTTCACTGCTTAGTAGGGGCGAGACTGCAGGAAGCAAGAATTGAGGCACAATTGCTTTGTGCTTTGTTCCCGTAGCTTCGTCTGGTGTAATGCATTTGTTTTATAACCTTAGGATCTCCTGTTTGACATGTTTTACAATCCATTCTCACGGGATCCAATTGACATGCGCCGTGTGGTATTTAAAGTGCTTTGTGTGTGTGTGTGTGTACTTTTTATGTCACAGCCACTGGGACACATAACAAAGGAACGAAAGCACACACACACCACACACACACACACACACACACACACAGGTTGACATCCTGTAATAAAAGTCCACCAGCCGCATGCTTTTGTAAGTCACAAGGAGATTTATACAGTGCTCTCTCTTTCTCTGGAGACCCTAGGATCTACAGTTTTGAATTCTTAATGAGCAGCAGAGTGTGCCAGTGTGTGTGTACCAATCCCAAACCAGCATCCTAAAGCTGGGATGTTCGGGCGGAGGCTTTAGTAGAAAATGTGTTAGAACAAGATGAACTAAAAGCCTGTTTGAACAGTTTGAAAGGATGTATCCATTCCTTTGTTTTTACCTTTCACAGGTTGGCAAAATGCTATAGAATTGTTTCTGGACTTGGCTGTTGTTTTTTACTTCACACACATTGATCTCACACACTACATTCCACGTTCTCGCAGTCTAACTCAACAATAATCTCATCAAGTGACAACATTGCGCAATTACATCAAAGTGTCTTATTAGGGTCCACCTGTAAGAAATTATACTCTGTTACATGGGTATTCATTTACCATGTGGGTATGTTTGTCTCCCCTGCTGGCGGTTTTCTAGAAGCAGTTTCTTCTTTTTGTGACCTTGACTTTACCTGTCATGTGACCTCAGTAAACAGGAAGTTTGTTTCTCTAATGCAGTGTTTCCCAACTCCGGTCTCAAGTACCCCCAATAGTACACATTTTCATTGTAGCCCCGTACGAAAGCGCATCATTAAACTCGTCAAGGGCTTGATGATTAGTTAACAAGGTGAATCAGGTGTGCTTGTCTGGGGCTACATATAAAATTTGTATTGTTGAGGGTACTGGACTGGAGTTGGGAAACACTGCTCTAATAGAAGTAGATCATGTTTGATTTTACAAACAGTACAATTGTAATCTCTATCAAACTGCAAGGGTCTTATATCTTAATAGTGGTCCTCTGCAGCTCAGTTGGTAGAGCATGGCTTTTGCTATGAAAGGATAGTTGGTTCGATTCCTGGGACCACCCATATTTAAAAAAAGCTATGCACCCATGACTGTAAGTCGCTTTGGAAAAAAGTGTCTGCTAAATGGCATATATATAGCATTGTAAGTATGTAACATATTCTTTAACTACTTATCTGATGTTGTGGATGGTTATTTTGGTGAACTTCGATACATAACATGATAACTTTGTAAAGACTGATTACATGATTAAACATGCTAGTCAGCAATGGCTCTACTGGTTAACATGCTGATACTATAGGGCTCAGACGGGCCACAGCCCTCTTTCCGTGGTTATGGTTCCGGAACTGACACACCCACTCGTTTTTTTGCGTTACAATTTCAACATGCTGGTCGCATGATTTCAAACGTTGAATAGGTACAAAAATCTCCTGGGTGAACCATTAATTCAAAAGATTAGAACTCACTTTTAAGCTGATATATGAAGAAAAGGTCAAGGGTACTAGACTGTGTACATACCAGAGTTAGGGGACAAACAAACTACTCATCCCATACAGCATTCTGGTCTGTATAATCCACTCACAGAATAGATACATTGTCACGTGACCACTGGAGTCAACGTTGGAAATGTTGATAAACATGGCGTTTGTTGGTTAGGCGATGTATTGCGTTACCAATATCTGTTAGCTAGGTATGTTACCATACGCAGCCGTGGTCCAGTGTTTTGTCCCAGACTGTGACCATCGCTCCAGAGATCGTGACTGCACTGCATTTTACAGTTTTCCCACATCTAGTGTAGCCAATATCAGTGTGACAGTCACAGTAAGAACACACATACAACGCATACAAGCAACAGTACACTGAACATTATCAGTATTTTTCATCAAAAATAAACAATTGACAGTTTTATTAACTGAACATTTACAATTATTTGTGTAAAATTAACAGTGAAATACGACTCAGACTCCTCTGGCTTCAAAACATAACTCCAAACTCTTGAGTTTAGTTCTATGGTAATTTGTTGGTCACGTTAGAACTGACCCAGGGTCTGTTTCTGTGGTGGCAGAAACGCTAAGGCTCATGGTTAGTGTAGTTTTTGGTGGTCTTTGAAACTCGGAACTGACTGTAAAAACACGACTTCTCAACACAGGTTGAAACATTCATAGCCAATGGGCACTCCATCACATTAACGTACCCGTAGTTTTGCAATCTCTGGAGAAAATAGAACATCTATGTTGCACAGTAATATCGCTATCACTAATATTTAGGTTGCGAGGATTCAGAATCCAGTTCCAGAACCACTCATTGGAGCCCTATATAAAAAACAAATGGACATCCTGTCTCCAGAGTCTTGATGAAGGTGAGGTGTTTAGATGCCTGTCTAATTATACTCTGCTACGCATGGCCAGCTCTCTCATTAGGCAGGATTAGGCGACCGCCTATGGTGGCAGATTGATGAGGGTGGCATTTTCTGAGCTAAACAGACCAAGACGCACCTCCAACAACACATAAAAGCTCCCATAATTCTGCCCCAAAACAATGACAATTTCTCTCAACCAGTGGCACATGGGCTTTTTAGGTGAGCGCTGATGCCGGCCTTTAATAAGCAGTGCCCACTTTGTCAAAGGCAGGAGCGCAAAATATTTTGCTTGTCCAATCCGACATGATATGCTATACCCCAGTAAGCACGAGCCAATGTCTTTTGGACATCTTTTTTGGTCCTGTCCAAACTTCGTTTTTTGGTGTTTTACAAATGGTAGGCTTACCACATAGTTGGGCATTCATAAAATTCAATTTCAAGCAACGCTGTAGGCTACACCTCAGTAAGCATGGACTGCCTTGTCCAGACTGGTGTACCTCAGTAAGCATGGACTGCCTTGTCCAGACTGGTGCAGTTCCGGACTGGCCTTGATTTCCACATCCACAAACATTGGTTTTTGGTCCAGTCTGGACCAAATCTGAACTAATCATAGACGTCTATGTTTGGGTCAGATTTGGTGCGGTCCAGACCGGCCTTGATTTCAACGTCCACGGACATAGATTTTTGGTCTGGTCCGGACCAAATCTGAACCAATCATAGACGTCTATGTTTGGTTCAAATTCTGTCCGGTCTGGACCAGCCTTCATTTGGCCCAAACATAAACATATAAATAAATTGCTATAAATGACTTATTTTCAACTTTCATTCAGAACCAAAAATGAGCCTAATTTCAACATCCGGAAAATATGTATTTTAGATGTCGTTTCAACTTCAATTTGCTTACTGGGACTATTCTAGTTTTGCGGGGACATTTTTTGGTCTCGTCTATGGGGGCAGAATGGCAAGGACCGGCCCTGCTGCTAGGTATAAGAACAGAACATAACAAGTCCACTTCCATTGTATTAGTGCTACAGTAACAGACTCACCTCTCTCCAAGACTTCATTTCATCCTCTTAGGAAAAGAGCTTCGTATCTCCTACAATCATGTGTACCATGGAGGATAATCAAAGTGCAATTAGCGTCGAGTCTTAAAGCTGAAGAGATGCTTAGCAGTGTATTATCTTCCGTCTTGTAGATTGATTCCTAACCCTTTTGTGAAAAGATGATGCTGAGGTGTCACAGGCTTGTCGTTGCCTAGTCGTAGACCATACTGTTCTAATCAAACTGTAAGATCTCAATGTCGTTCAAAAATAATGTCAACTTAATTAACAATGAAGTTGGCACTTTAAAAATAATCTAAGTTTATACGAGCACGTGTTGCAACATCCGCTGACTATTTCGCCAGACCATCAAAAACCAAGAAGGAAGTCGCTCAGTGAGCGTATGGTTAATGCCACGCATCATCTGCATTCCCCTCTGTGTCTGTGGCATTGATGAATGAGCTCGAAACCTGCATTATAGATTATTTCAAAACAACAGAATGCAACGCAAGCTGAAAGACAATCATCTTTAATGGATCGCGCTGCTCAAGCACTGTGCAGCATGAGATGGCAGGAGTTTGCTTTTCTTTCTTTACCAAGGCCAGGGAAAGGCACTGGGCAAGGGTGCTCTCTATGCTCTTCATCAAATGGCCAGCTGAAGAGAAAGGTAGGGATTTCTGGTGTTTATGGGTCACAGGGAGCATGTGACCAATGCTCCCAGCCCGATCTATTGGACTGAATGATTTATTACCTCACTGAGCCTCAAGAACACACTGCCAGCCCAGAGAGAGATGAAGGGAGAGAGGGAGAGAAAGAAAAAGAGAGGAAGAGGAATATGGGTGAGAGAGAGAGAGAGAGAGAGAGAGAGAGAGAGAGAGAGAGAGAGAGAGAGAGAGAGAGAGAGAGAGAGAAGAATATGGGTGGGAGAGAGACTGAGAGAGAGAGGAACCGCTGTAGCCTCATCTTCAACTGTTCTCGCCTCTTTTTCATCTGCAGTGTTCACTGATACCACTTCCTCCACATTTATTGGTGTGGATAACTTACATTAGATCCCAACCTAAAGAAGAAACAAACAAGGACATCCCATTATTGACACAAGTGAAGTGAATTCACCAGGCTTTGGTCTAAATGTGCTTTTATTTTCCAAGTAAGACCAGTGGCTTTACATATTTCCATTGCTTATTAAACTGAAAGAGTTAAAGCCCCAATGTGTTTTTTTTTACCAGCTGTTATGTGAGCTGACAGCCTGACAACACATAATTAAATGGGTAATTAAAGGGGTTATTTTTGGCGACAATCATTACACTTAACTAAACCAGTCACTCAAACGTCTTCTTACAGATGTAGGCTCTTAATTTGATCACCCTGTTGCAGGATAACTTTCCTCTTAAAATTTGTATTGTATTTTAGGTTTAAAAAGGCTTTTGAGTTTGTAATTTTCACTTTGAAATTTCCATTTTGAAAAATTTATCAACCTCTACAAAAACATCCATTAGTTCTAATCCAGATAATAATTCCCATTTCCTGTTGCTGCAGGTGTCACGACTTCCGCCGAGGCTGCCCCCCCTCCTGGTTCGGGCAGGCTTCGGTGTTCGTCGTCATCGGAGTACTAGCTACTGCCGATCCCATTCTCATCACTCCACTTGTCATGTCTTGTCAATCACACACACCTGGTGCTCATTCCCCTAATTAGTATGTGTATAAGTGTTCCCTCTGTTCCCCTTGTCTTTGTGAGTGATTGTTTTGTTGTGAGAGCGTGTAGCTCGGTTTAGCTACATTTCACTGTGTTACTGCCAAGGTGGATGTTTTTCCCTTGTATAGTTTCGTTTGACGCTTGGGGCGTTTTATTTATGTAAACGGATTAAACTCTGGACTTCGGTATTTTACCTCCTGCGCCTGACTCCTTCTTTCACACCTCGTCACAGCAGGATTGTTTTCCTGCTTTAGCAAACTGGCTCAAATTAAGATCCTACAGCTGTAGTTATCCAAATGGGACTCAAAACTTCATCAATTTATGTAAAGCTTTTCTGACTTCTTTTAGTATATCCTCATTTAGCTATTTTCCTGACAACGCTCCCATTTTTCCAGCCGTACCCGAATCCTAACCATTGAGTGTACCTTGTTCACCGCTGAGGCACCTGTTATAGATGAAACACAAAGCATTGAGAAAGGTTTGATTTAGTAAATCCTTAACAGCATTTCACAGAGAGCGAGTCCAATCCAGTAGAGGAAAGTGACACATTGGTTTTCCATTTGCCCAGTCCAAATATGGCACTGTGGAAATGATTTCAAGTTAATGTTGGACCAGTCTGTTTTTTTGGGGCCCTGAAATCTGGCTTCAAGCCCCATTGCGTGGGAGGTTTTGTGAATGTGCCCAGAAACAAATATAAACAGCCCTAAGGCTAAACGTATTAGGTTACTAAGAACCATATAAAACAACAGTGTAATCCAACATCAGCTATCAGCAGGACACATGCATGCACGTGTAGCAAAATGGCTAAGTTGCACAGTAATTCCGATCGGAATAAGGCCCAAGGCCTGAATTACTGTAGCTTTGTATACATAAATGCGTCATTGGTATTGGCAGTGCTTCATAGGTGTCGTGAATGCAAGTTTTACCAGGTCCACCAGTTACACCATTGTAGGGATTGCTTGTTACATGTACACACACACACACACACACACACACATTGGTGGGAGAGTTCTTCAAAGCATGCCCGGTTGATATGTAGTTTACAGGAAGTTAGACTCAACATGTCCAAAAAAATTAAAATCGTTTGTCTGGCAGATACCAATCCATTCAGTCACACATCCTTTAACAGTTCAATTCTCCTCATCAAAATGTGTCTTTGTGTTCATAAATGGGAATTTCTCCAGTCAGGTTTACATTTCTGGTAGACTCTGATAACGTACAGTTGTAAAAGAGACTATTTAATCCAGGGGTGTCAAACAAATTTTACCCGCAGGCCTTATTTGCTCTTCACCGAGGTCTGGTGGGCCGCACAAAAAAATGTGTTATATTTCCACGCAGTCAAAATTAGCCTCTATCAACCGTTTTTGGAATTTTCGATGCTCCCTGACTATCCAGCTTTAGTTCCGGCGATTCTTAGCAACCTGGAAAGAGTGAAGAGACACTATAAATACACAGTTTCGATTTGGTTTTAGTAATCTTAATGGGGGTGGGGGTCGCATTGAATGGGCTTGTGGGCTAGATCACGTTATTTAATCAGAAATGTGAACACGAGATATCAATGCTATTAAGGAAATATTAATGCTATTCACCTCCTAGGGTAAAATATGAAGTCGACAGAAAAAGTAATTGATTGTATCCCAAAGGTACACATTTCCATTCTAATTCCCCATTGATTACAGTGGCACATACTCATCACTGGCTGTTAATGGTATTCTAATTACATGGCCATACCTGGTAATTCTGTCTCCATTATCCCTCCCCTTTGAGTTGGAGTTGTTCAGGGCGAGGGAAGGAGGCATGGAGAGGGGGAACGGGGAGAGAGGTAGGGATTCTTTAGGAGTCTCAATCTAATGAAATTACAGGGAAGAGAATAACATTGAGGTTTTAAGGTAGACCGAGCAATATGACATCATTATGCACAACAGGGCAACTTCCTGTTGACAGTCTTCAACACTGCTAGAACTGCCTGTATTGGTTCTTCCCAAATTGTGGCCCTGCTGTGTTAGCAGAGCTGAATTATGTTGTTGTTAGGCAGGAAGTGGCCCCGTTGTATATGATGATGTCATCTTGCTCAGTGTACCTTTAACCCTCAATGTTATTTTTCTACAGCATATTAAGTTGAGAGGACTAGAGTGGATCAATAAGAGTAGCCATTCAGTTTGACCACTATAATAATGTAATGACAATGCTGATTGTTAAAATGACAAGTACCACATAGAAAAAAATATAGAGTGCTGTTTTTTTATGGATAGGGAAATGCCATTTGAATGCTGTCCAAACACTCAATATTTCAAAGCCAGTTTATGCATCTTGGAACTAACAGATCATTGAAATGCAGTTTGCATTGGATTTCCTTCAAACCACATAGATCATTATTAGGAAATATACCATACTGCATTGCGGTAGACACTGACTTCCTATAAACCTATGGTAGCATGATATTTGACCAAATGACATTTTATTGATCGCGTACACATATTTTGCAGATTTTATCACAGGTGCAGCGAAATGCTTATGTTTCTAGATCCAACAGTGCAGTAATATCTAACAATACAAAACAACACACAAATCCCCAAAATAAAAATAAAGAAATTAAGAAAATATCAGAACGAACAATGTGAGAGAAAGGAGTGATGGTGTGTATAGACAGTATGAACAGTATATGAGTAGTAAAGGTGTGTACAGCAGTAGTTACAGTACAATATATAAGATGAGCCTTGACTAGAATACAGTATATACAGTACACAGCTACCCTAACCAGAAACCGTGGATAGACGGCAGCCTTCGTGCAAATCTAAAAGCGCAAACCACCGCATTCAACCATGGCAAGGTGACTAGGAATATGGCAGAATACAAACAGTGTAGCTACTCACTCCGCAAGGCAGTTAAACTGGCAAAACATCAGTATAGAGACAAAGTGGAGACGCAATTCAACGGCTCAGACACGAGTCGTATGTGGCAGGGTCTACAGACAATCACGGACTACAAAAAGAAAACCAGCCACGTCGCCGACACCGACGTCTCGCTTCCAGACAAGCTAAACACCTTCTTCGCCCGCTTTGAGGATAACACAGTGCCACTAACGAGACCCACTACCAAGGACATTTCACTGCAATGTCTGCACCTGTTGTATTCGGCGCATGTGACCAATAAAATTTGATTTGATTTGATTGGATTTAAGGACTGTGGCCTCTCCTTCTCCATGGCCGACGTGATTAAGACATTTAAGCATGTTAACCCCCGCAAGGCTGCTGGCCCAGACGGCATCCCTAAGAGCATGCACAGACCAGCTGGCTGGTGTGTTTATGGACATATTCAATCTCTCCGTTTCCCAGTCTGCTGTTCCTACATGCTTCAAGATGGCCACCATTGTTCCTGTACCCAAGAAAGCAAAGGTAACTGAACTAAATGACTTTCGCCCTGTAGCACTCACCTCTGTCATCATGAAGTGCTTTCAGAGACTAATCAAGGATCGTATCACCTCTACCTGTCACCCTAGACCCACTTCAATTTTGCTTACCGCCCCAATAGATCCACAGACAATCAAATCACCATCACACTGCACACTGCCCTATCCCATCTGGACAAGAGGAATACCTATGTAAGAATACTGTTCATTGACTATAGCTCAGCATTCAACACCATAATACCCTCCAAGCTCATCATTAAGCTCGAGGCCCTGGGTCTGAACCCCGCCCTGTTCAACTGGGTCCTGGACTTCCTGACGGGCCGCCCCCAGGTGGTGAAGGTAGGACACAACATCTCCACTTCACTGGGGCCCCACAAGTGTGCGTGCTCAGCCCCCTCCTGTACTCCCTGTTCACCCATGACTGCGTGGCTCGCCTCCAACTCAGTCATCAAGTTTGCAGACGACACAACAGTAGTAGGCTTAATTACCAACAATGACGAGACCGCCTACATGGAGGAGGTGAGGGCTCTGGGAGTGTGGTGCCAGGGAAATAACCTCTCACTCAACATCAACAAAACAAAGGAGATGATCGTGGACTTCAGGAAACAGCAGAGGGTGCACCCCCCTATCCACATTGACGGGACCGAAGTGGAGAAGGTGGAAAGCTTCAAGTTCCTTGGCGTACACATCACCGACAAACTGAAATGGTCCACCCACGAAGACAGTGTGGTGAAGAACAGAGCCTCTTCAACTTCAAGGTCAGTACAGGTGCATCAAAGCTGGGACCGAGAGAATGAAAAACAGCTTCTATCTCAAGGCCTATCTCAAGGCCATCAGACTGTTAAATTGCCATCACTAACATTAGAGGCTGCTGCTGCCTATCGAAATCACTGGCCACTTTAAGAAATGGAACACTAGTCACTTTAATAATGTTTACATATCTTGCACTACTCATCTCATATGTATATACTGCATTCTATTCTATAATATTCTACTGTATCTTAGTCCATGCCGCTCTGTCATTGCTTGTCCATATGTGTATATATTCTTAAATCCCATTCCTTACTAGTTTTGTGTGTATTGGGTATATGTTGTGAAATTGTTAGATATTACTTCACTGTCAGAGCTAGAAGCACAAGCATTTCGCTACACCCGCTATAAAATCTGTTAAACACGTGTATGTGACAATTACAATTTGATTTAATTTTATTTGATATGAAGTCGATAAAACAGTATGTAAACATTATTAAAGTGCCAGTGTTCAATGGCTATGTAAGGTGCAGGGTAGAGTACATGGTGGTAGCCGGCTAGTAACAGTGACTAAAGTTCAGGGCAAGGTACTGGGCGGAGGCCGGCTTGTGGTGACTATTTAATACTCTCATGGACTGGAGATACTGTAGAAGCTGTTTTTCAGTATCTCTGTCCCAACTTTGATGCACCTGTACTGTCTCCAACTTCTAGATGGTATCTGGGTTAACAGGCCGTGGCTCAGGTGGTTGAGGTCCTTGATTATCTTCTTGGCCTTCCTGTGACCACACACGTCTCTAACTCAATCAACTTTTGCGCCTTCTTCATCACACTGTCTGTGTGGACTGACCAGTTCAGGTTGTCAGTGATGTGCACGCTGAGGAACTTGAAGCTTTTCACCCTCTCCACTGCCGTCCCGTCGATGTGGATGGGTGCGTGCTCTCTCTACTGTCTCCTGAAATCCACAATCAGCTCCTTTGTTTTATTGAGGGAGAGGTTATTTCGCTGGCACCACTCCGCCAGGGCCCTCACCTCCTTCCAACAGTGGAAGCCCTAATTACCAAAAACATTGAGACAGCCTACAGGAAGGAGGTGAGGGCCCTGACAGAGTGGAAATAACCTCTCCTTCAACAAAACAAAGGAGCTGATTGTGGATTTCAGGAGACAGCAGAGAGAGCTTGCCCCCATCCACATCGACAGACAATGTGATGAAGAAGGCGCAACAGCTGATTGAGTTAGAGACGTACGTGGCCACGCAGTCATGCGTTAACGGGGAGTACCGGAGGGGGCTGCTGTGTTGAGGATCAGTGTAGCGGAGATGTTGTTGCCTACCTTCACCACCTGGGGTTGGCCTGTCAGGAAGTCCAGGACCCAGTTGCACAGGGTGGGGTTCAGACCCAGGGCCCCGAGCTTAGCGATAAGCTTGGAAGGCACTATGGTGTTGAAGGCTGAGCTGTAGCCGATGAACAGCATTCTGCTTGGGATGCCGTCTTGGCTGGCAGCCTTGCGAGGGTTAATATGCTTACTCACGTCGGCACTATGTTTTCTTCGAATCGGACGAAGAAGGTGTTTAGCTTGTCCGGGAGCAAGTCGTTGGTGTCCGTGACATGTCTGGCTTCCCTTTATAATCCGTGATTGTCTGGAGTCCCTGCCATATATGTCTCGTGTCTGAACCATTGAATTGCCACTTACAGAGGGCATAGCTGGTCTGTTTGTACACGTCCATGTTCCCAGTCATCTTGCAGTGGTTAAATGTTGTGGTTCGCGCTTTCAGTTTTGCGCAAATGCTGCCATCTTTGGAGAACTTCTAATCGTCACAGTGGGAACAACATCCAGCTGTGAAGAAAGAATACAAACACATTAATTAGTTAAAAACTCTACCGTAATTAAAAATAATCTGCATGTAAAGCATCTGCTGTAATCATCTGACGGCAGTCGTTTGTAATTAATTTCTGGGATTCAAGTTTGAACAGCCAAAGATATTCTGGTGAGAAGTATATAATAAAGGACTGACAGACTCACATGACGCAAATAGCAGCACATAGTAGTAGCCAGCAAAAGCCTTGAGAGCAATTAACCCTAAAGTTAATTAGAAAATACCTCTTTAGAATTTAATTGGACGAGAGCGAGGAGTAGGATTGTAGTGGATGATTCATCGAAGGCCTATAATCACAGAGCACACAAGGCTTAAATTCCACTGTTAATCACACCGTCATTAACAACAAAGGAGTAACCATAGCTAAACGCAACATCAGCGTTCAACCAGGAAAGTCCTGCATGCTAAGCATGCAGAGGGAGAGAAAGTGTGGGTCATAGCATGTATTAAAATCGATAAAACAACAGCTTAGAGAAGGTAGCCTGTAGAGGAAAGGCCAGGAGGCCAGAAGAGTGGGCGGCCATTTTAAAACAGATTTCCTCCAATTCCTGGTATATAGAGATGGGCCACATTCCACTGTACTAGCATACCAGCTAGCTACATACATTGCTACAAAGTGGTATGCTAGTGTGGATATTGGAACAGAGCCATGGTGTCTAGTCCTTTGACCATCAAACATAGTGCTCTAAGCTCTCTGATGCTCTTCAAATGGTTCCCTTTGATCTCCTGGCCACAGTCGACAATGCACTATGCCTTTTTTACCTGACAAGCGCTCATGCAGTGAAGTGATTAAACAAAAAGCAGAGATGCCAAGTGTAGCACAGCCAACAGATACTATGGCAGTTTGTTAGTTGTCAGAAGAATTACTGATGATAGCCATCTTGGAAAATATCACACAGATTATTCTGAAAGAGGAAGCAATGACACAAAGGCAACCAACAAACATACAGCAGCAAAACAGAATTCTCTCAGATTAAACTTTGTCACCAGTTTACTTTCTGTTTTGTCTCCCCCCAAGTTCTTTCTACCCCTTAAAACTTTCATATCAACTCATACCAGCCATTTGATCACCTGCACTTTTATTTTGAGACAAGGTTCACCCTAGAAAAAGCACAAAGGTACCTTGCTCAAGGTTTCAGCTTTTTCTCTCACTTATCCGGTGGTGCAAAACAGATTTACTTCTCTTTCTCTTTGAGTGTGTTGCCTCACAGGTGCAGTGTTAGTTGACTGATTGAATAACCCTGACTGAGGGAGAAAAGTAGAAAAGAAGAGGCGGGTGTTTGTCTTCTACTCTTTTCTTTTGGGGGATAGGCAGAGCCTGAGAAATAACAATTCCATAGCCGTTCCTCCACCTGCATGGAGCGAAACTAATTCAAATTCCCACTGGGCTCTCCATGTGATTGATTACCTCTAAATTATGGGAGATAAAAATAATTTAGAATTGTATACGTTTTTATGACCAAAATATCCCTGAAGTGTGCTTCATGGGATCATGTGATTGCCATACATCTCCTTGCCCATATTCCATTCTAAGCTACAGTTTGTAAAATATTAAAGATATATTTTAAATGCCATCCCACATGTATTACACATTCAGAGGATCAGAATGGCACTGCACACCTCGTTTGCTGCGTCAGCCCATTCTGTTTCACACAGGAAATCATACATCTTCTGGATATGCTAATGCTACAGAACTTCTGCCTATACAAATTTAAAGCTGTAGCTTTGGCTAATTGCTAGCATGTAGAATAGGAAATTAAAGAAATTGATATCTCCTGAGGAAAATCGCTTTGCCTCGGATCAGACCGATGCAAAAGTTGTCTTATCAGTGAACACCTACTCGTAGCCATTTTGGGAGTGAATCTGTGCATTTCGATGCATTATCGCAAGAGCAAGCCAGCGCATGAGGGTACAGCATTTGAATGTTATTCACCTCGCATGGTTCAATGCTTTTAACACCTACTTGAGTAAAGAAAGTGTCTTCCCCCTGATTTTCAGAGGAACATTTAAGATACCACCCCACATCCATATTTACACCTTTATGAGTGTGAAGTTGACCCAGCGGATTTTACAGTGAGGAGGCAACAATGCAGAACCGATTTCTCTTGCCCAAATTGAGGCTTTCTATTTTGCAAGTGGCGATAGATTTAGCCATCGACTGTACAATATATACAACAAGAATACACTGGACATTGCAACACAAGGAACATGAAATGACTCAAATACAGCTAAAAAACAACAACACAGGTGTCAAGTATGTTATGATTTACCAGTATTAGAACCCAAATGCAGACAAGTACACCAAGCCAGAGAAAGTTTAACAGGTTTATTTAAAATGTTCAATAGTCCAGGTTTCCAATAATAGGGGAAGAGCAAGTCCAGGTTACAGGGAGGGTAACAGATCCAGGTCAGGGCAGGTGTGGTACCGTAATGTCCTAGTGTCCGTGGTGAGTCCAAAAGAGAGGTCCGGTAGTGGAGAGCAGGATGGTGGTGGCAGGAGTGAAGCGGAGGCAGGAGTCAGGTTCCAAATATCTGTGGCACAGGAGAAAAAGTAAATAGAACAGGCCAAAACACAAAGAGCAAAAATAAACAGGTTGAGTCGGCAGCGAGACTAACATGGTCGTCTTGACTATGATCTGACGATGAGTGGTAAGTTTGACCGGGTCTTAAAGGCTGAGGTGATTATGGTGAATGAGCTGCAGCTGGAACCCTGACTCCCGCACACCAGACTTCACTCCTGCAATCAAGGACAGACAGAGGGGAGGGAGAGAGCAGAGAGAGAGCTACCTAGCAGCAGTAGGCCTAACAGTACCCCCCCTCTACGGACGCCACCTGGCGGCCGACGGGGTTTATCGGGATGTAACCTATGAAACTCTCGGACCAGAGCAGGATCCACAATGAAGCTCCTGGGCACCCAGGAACGTTCCTCAGGACCATAACCCTCCCAATCCACCAGGTACTGGAAACCACGACCCCGGCGGCGAACATCCAGAAGTCGCCGGACAGTGTAGACCGGACCCCCACCCACGATCCTGGGCGGAGGAGGGGGACGAGAGGGCGGGCACAGAGGGCTAACCGACACAGGCTTAATCTGGGAAACATGAAAGGTGGAATGAACCCGTAGGGAGGCAGGAAGCTGTAGCTTAACCGCGCAGGGGTTAACAATAGACAGTATCTTGAACGGTCCTATAAAACGAGGCGCCATCTTCTTAGACTCCACCTTCAATGGAAGGTCCCGTGACTTCAGCCATACCTCTTGACCAGGAGAGTAACCGGGAGCCTGGGACCGGTGACGGTTGGCTTGCCTCTGCATGTACGCCGAAGCTCGGGACAGAGCTACCCTGGCCTTCCTCCAGACCTTGAAGCAGCGGCGCATGTGGGACTGCACCGAGGGTACCGCCAGTTCCCTCTCTTGAGAAGGGAACAGGGGAGGTTGATAACCCAGAGCACACAGAAAAGGAGACAAACCAGAGGAAGCGTTAGTCAAGGTGTTATGAGCATATTCCACCCAGGGGAGCATGGAGCTCCATGACCCAGGGTTAGACCCTGTGACACAGCGAAGAGCGGTCTCCATCTCCTGGTTCGCTCTCTCGGCTTGCCCGTTGGTCTGGGGGTGATATCCAGAGGACAGGCTGGATGTAATGCCCAAAGCTTTACAGAAAGCTTTCCACACCTGGGAGACAAACTGGGGACCCCTGTCAGAGACAATATCCGTGGGTAGACCATGAGAGCGGAACACATGTTCAACCAAAATATCAGCCGTCTCTCTGGCAGTGGGCAGTTTAGGTAGGGCCAAAAAATGAGCAAACTTAGAAAAACGATCAATCACCGTAAGAATTACAGTCTTTCCAGACGAGGGGGGAAGTCCAGTGACAAAATCCATAGCGATATGCGACCAGGGCCGGCTGGGTATAGGTAGAGGTCGTAGATGACCAGCGCTGGCCTGGGTGGAGTTCTTACTTCGTGCACATACCGTACAAGCAGCAATGAAGGCTCGAGTGTCCGCCTCCATCGTGGCCCACCAGAACTTCCGTCGCACAAAGTCAAGGGTCCGCGAAACTCCAGGGTGACAGGTAAGGGGGAGACGAGTGAGCCCACTGAAGTACCTGGGAGCGAGCAGACTCAGGGACAAACATCCGGTTAGGAGGACCCCTCCCAGGGTCAGCTTGATGATGTTGAGCCTGTCTAACCATCCCCTCGATGTCACATGTGACGACCGCAATACTGCAGGTAGGAGGCAAAATGGGTTCAGGGTTACTACCAGTATCAACAGCCGAATGAACACGAGACAGGGCGTCAGGCTTGACGTTGCGTGACCCAGGACAGTAAGACAGAGAAAAATTGAATCTCCCAAAAAATAGTGCCCACCTGGCTTGACGGGGGTTGAGCTGCTTCGCTGACTGGAGGTAAGCCAGATTCTTATGATCCGTCCAAACGATGAAGGGTTGTTCCGCCCCCTCCAACCAATGTCGCCACTCCTCGAGAGCCAGCTTAACGGCGAGCAGTTCACGATTGCCAACATCATAATTCCTCTCTGCCTGAGAAAGTTTCCTTGAGAGAAAAGCACAGGGATGCAGTTTGTTATCTTCAGGAGAACGCTGTGACAACACCGCACCTACCCCAGTGTCGGATGCATCCACCTCCACGACAAACTGGCGGTCGGGGTCCGGCTGCATCAGAATGGGAGCCGAGGCGAAGCGATGTTTCAGTTCTTCGAACGCTGATTCGGCCCCTTCATTCCAAGCGAACGGTCGTGAGATGGAGGTGAGAGCGGTGAGTGGCGCCGCAATGCGGCTGTAGTCCTTGATGAACCTCCTATAGAAGTTCGCAAACCCCAGAAATCGTTGAAGTTGTTTTGCGGGTAGAGGGGGCTGGCCAGTCCGTGACAGCAGAGATCTTAGCTGGGTCCATCCGCAACTCCCCCTGAGCGATGATGTAACCCAAAAAAGAGGTCTCAGACACATGAAATTCACATTTCTCCATCTTCACAAACAGTTTGTTCTCCAACAACCTTTGCAACACCTGGCGCACATGCAGTTCATGTTCCTGGGAGGACTCTGAGAAAATCAAGATATCATCCAGATAGACAAAAACAAACCGATTCAACATGTCCCGAAGGACATCATTGACTAGTGCCTGAAAAACAGCAGGGGCATTAGACAACCCAAAAGGCATAACCAGATACTCAAAATGTCCCAAGGGTGTGTTGAAGGCAGTCTTCCATTCATCACCTTTACGAATGCGCACCAGGTGATACGCATTTCGTAGATCCAGTTTCGTAAAGATGGTAGCACCATGAAGGAGGGGAAAAGCAGAATTAATCAAAGGCAGAGAATACTTGTTCTTAATGGTGATGTTGTTAAGTCCACGGTAATCAATACAGGGTCTGAGGGTCTTATCCTTCTTAGCAACAAAAAAGAATCCCGCTCCTACAGGTGACGAGGAAGGACGCATAATACCTGCCGCCAAGGAGTCCCGAATGTAGTTCTCCATAGCCTCCGTCTCCGGCCGGGAGAGATTGTACAGGCGACTGCTGGGGAGCGGGGCTCCTGGCTGGAGGTCAATGGCACAGTCGTAAGGCCGGTGAGGAGGAAGAGAAGTAGCTCTGTGTTTGCAGAAAACGGATGCCAGGTCATGATACACGTCAGGAACATTAGAAAGATCCATGGACTCCAGTGGAGGTCGAGGCACAGTACTGGCAGGAGTCAGAGCAGAACACAAACAATTCACATGACAAAATGTGCTCCATGAAACAATTCTACCTGTCACCCAATCAATGTGTGGATTGTGTCTTATGAGCCAGGGGATACCAAGGACCAGAGGGGTCTGTGGGCAGTCGATAATATGGAATTGAATGTTCTCCTGATGATTTCCCGACACTCTAAGACAAACAGGAACAGTCTGATGGGTAATATGGGTCAACAATTGTCCATTCAGACCCTTAGCCTGCAGCGGACAGTCCATAGGAACAGTCTCCAAATCCATTTGTTGAGCCCACTCTCTATCCAAAAAGCTTTCGTCTGCACCAGAGTCAATCAGCGCACTAACAGAGAGATTCTGGAACTGCCACTGGAGGGATGCCTGGAGCAGAATGCGGGGAGAAGAGGAAGAATCCGCTGCTCGGCTCACCAAAACTTCTCCCATTAATGATGAGCCGGCCCTTTTCCCCGGACGAACTGGGCAGGAAGGAACGAAATGACCAGCTTCTCCACAATACAGGCAGGCCCGAGCCTGAATGCGACGTGCACGCTCCTCTGAGGACAACCGTGCACGACCCACCTCCATGGCTTCGGGTTCAGTGCTCCTCGTATCGACTCGGGAAGACACGGCTTTCTCCGTAGGGAAGATGCGGGGAGGAGTTTGTTGATGACAGACAGGTTGCTTGGAACTAACACTCCTCTCCCGGCGGCGCTCCCGAATCCGATTATCCAACCTGATGGTGAGTGAAATAAGATTATCCAGCGTAGGCGATTCATCATATGACACCAATTCATCTTTTAAAGTCTCAGACAAAGCATTGATGAACACTCCTTGTAATGCCTCATCATTCCAACCACTCACTGCTGCTAAAGTCCGAAACTCCACTGCCATCTCCGCCACACTGCGAGCCCCCTGCCGAAGAGAAAACAACCGTTTCGCAGCCTCCTTGCCTCGTACGGGGTGGTCAAAAACCTTCCTCATCTCAGTGGTGAAGGCAACGTAAGCGTTGCAAATGTCCGACTGACTCTCCCAGACCGCGGATCCCCAGGCACGAGCGGAACCGCTAGTAGAGTTGATAAGGTAGGCAATACGGGCTCTTTCTGAGGCGTAGGTGAGGGGCTGTTGTTCAAACACTAACGAGCATTGAGTCAAAAAATCGCCACAGGTTCCCATGTTCCCGTCATAGCGCTCTGGAGCAGGAACAAAAGGCTCTCTGATCTGGGCTGAAGGGGTAGTAAGGGCAGACACTTGATTGGTGAGAGTTGAACCTGATTAAGCAGCACCTGACTGTCCTCAGCAATCGTCTTAAACAGGGTATCATGTTGGCCAAGTAAAATGCCCTGATTGGCTATGGCAGTCCAAATTTGAGTGCACTCTGGGGTGGTATCCAAGCTACTGTCTGCTGGGTTCATCGTTTGGTCAGATCATACTGTTATGATTTACCAGTATTAGAACCCAAATGCAGACAAGTACACCAAGCCAGAGAAAGTTTAACAGGTTTATTTAAAATGTTCAATAGTCCAGGTTTCCAATAATGGGGAAGAGCAAGTCCAGGTTACAGGGAGGGTAACAGATCCAGGTCAGGGCAGGTGTGGTACCGTAATGTCCTAGTGTCCGTGGTGAGTCCAAAAGAGAGGTCCGGTAGTGGAGAGCAGGATGGTGGTGGCAGGAGTAAGCGGAGGCAGGAGTCAGGTTCCAAATATCTGTGGCACAGGAGAAAAAGTAAATAGAACAGGCCAAAACACAAAGAGCAAAAATAAACAGGTTGAGTCGGCAGCGAGACTAACATGGTCGTCTTGACTATGATCTGACGATGAGTGGTAAGTTTGACCGGGTCTTAAAGGCTGAGGTGATTATGGTGAATGAGCTGCAGCTGGAACCCTGACTCCCGCACACCAGACTTCACTCCTGCAATCAAGGACAGACAGAGGGGAGGGAGAGAGCAGAGAGAGAGCTACCTAGCAGCAGTAGGCCTAACAAAGTATACATGTAAAACCGGCAGCATGCCGACCTGTTCCCTGCCTCTCCCATACAATGAAGAAGCAGGGTTTAAATACTCTACCCATCATGCATTTGACGAATGAGAAACAGCCCCATCACATCAGGTTAAATTAACATTCAATGTGAATTTCAATATACACTTCCTCAGATGATAAAGATGAATAACCTTAAGCACACATATCAAAAGGTTCTAACATTGCCTTAGCATAAATACACTTAGGGATATGAACATATACGTCCCTCCCTCCGCATTACCCGTCAATAAAAAAACGTGTTCGAACACGCACTATTTGCCAATCAATTCTCTGAATGTGAAATGAACAGAACCCTCTTCAATAAATGAGGAATGCAAGGTAATCATAGACTTTTCTGAAGATTCACCTTAATGTTTCAATTTCTAAACATTACATTTACATTTTTTTACATTTACATCATTTAGCAGACGCTCTAATCCAGAGCGACTTACAAATTGGTGCATTCAATTTATGATAGCCAGTGGGACAACCACTTTTTTGGGGTGCCAGAGCAGCAAATAGCTTTGACTGGGCTGAGCGGGAACTGTGCTTCCGTAGAGGTAGGGGAGCTAGCAGGCCAGAGGTGGATGAACGCAGTGCCCTCGTTTGGGTGTAGGGTCTGATCAGAGCCTGAAGGTAAGGAGGTGCCGTTCCCTTCACAGCTCTGTAGGCAAGCACCATGGTCTTGTAGCCTCAACTGGAAGCCAGTGGAGTGTGCGGAGGAGTGGGGTGACATGAGAGAACTTGTGAAGGTCGAACACCAGACGGGCTGCAGCATTCTGGATAAGTTGTAGGGGTTTCAATGACCGCTGGCCGTGTTGAAGGCAGTCTTCCACTCATCCCCCTCCCATATCCGCAACAGGTGGTAGGCGTTCCATAGGTCCAGTTTGGAGAACATTGGCCCCCTGGAGTGGCTCAAAGGCAGAGGAGATGAGTGGTAGCGGTTCTTCATCGTGATGTCGTTGAGGCCCCAGTAGTCGATGCGCGGGCGCAGAGTTTTGTCCTTCTTCTCCACAAAGAAGAACCCTCCGCCGGCGGTGGAGGCAGAAGGACGGATGAACCCGGCAGCTAGGGAGTCATCAATGTAGGTTTCCATAGCCTTGGTCTCTGGACCCGACAGCGAGTACAGTCGTCCCCGGGGCGGAGTGGTGCCTGGGAGAAGGTCGATTCCGCAGTCATAGGGTTGGTGCGGTGGAAGCGAAGTGGCCTGGGCCTTTTAGTGGACTGGTGGACACAAAATGACAAGTATTCCCGCAATACAGGCAACTCTTCGTGTGAAGCCTGAATTGCCGTTCGGCTGGAGACAGCCTAGCTCTGTCTAGTTGCATCGGCCTTGAAGAGGTAAATCAGCAGTCTTCGGAGACTCTCAGAGGAATTCAGGTAGCCTCAAAGGGGTGAGGTGGAATTGGACTTCCTCTCCTTCCTTTGTTCCTGTAGTCGCCCATCAATCCGAATGGTCAAGGCGATGAGTGAGTCGAGATCCGTCTGTAGTTCCCGGGATGCAAGATCATCCTTTACTTCCTCCAATACTCCTTGCAGGAACATGTCGAGCAGTGCTTCCTGGTTCCAGGCCCACTCAGCTGCCAACGTGCGGAAATCCACTGCATAGTCTGCCACACTGCGAGATTCTTGCTGAAGCTGGAGTAACTTCTGGGCAGCCTCACTCCCGGACAATGGAGCATGAACTCCTCCAGATTGAAGCATACGGCCGATTGTTGTTTCCACACTGCCGTAGCCCAGGCGAGAGTTCTTCCGGACATCAGCGTGATTAGTTACTCTATCTTAGAGCCGTCCAAGGGGAAGGAGGAGGGCTGCAGCTCGATGATGAGCGAACACTGAGCGAGAAATGTCTGACAGGTTCCCGACCCTCAAGCGAAGCGTTTCGGTGGAGTTAAGCAGTTTTCTCGGGAAACCGGGGTGGCCGCGCTGCTAACAGCTGGGTTACTGAGGGGCTGGGAGGTTACCATAGTGGTAGTCTGCCTAACAAACAACACGCAGAATTGCTCCAGAAATATGTTAAACGCTCGGTCATGGCGTTCGGCCAAGGTCTGGAACCCTTTCATGAGACCACGAAGCAACTCCTCGTGCCTTTCAATGTTGGCTCCTTGGGAGGAGATGGTTTGCGGAGCTGGTCCGAGTCTGCTGGGTCAATCATGGCCAGTTCGTACTATCACGTTTCAGGAGAAGACCCAGATGCAGACCGTGTCGAAGTAACAAACGTTTATTACAAAAACAGGGGGCAGGTAAACAACAGAACAAGGGCAGGCAGAGGTCAGTAATCCAGATCAGAGTCCAAATGGTACAGAACAGCAGGCAGTATTGGGGTCAGGGCAGGCAGAGGTCAAATAATCCAGGGTGGTGTGACAAGGTATTTAATGGCAGGCAGGCTCAGGGTCAGGGCAGGCAGAATGGTCACAACTTGAAAAAGACAGGAGCAAGCGGAAAACCGCTGGTAGGCTTGACGAAACAAAACGAACTGGCAACAGACAAACAGAGAACACAGGGATATATACACTGGGGATAATGGGGAAGATGGGCGACACCTGGAGGGGGGGTGGAGGCAATCACAAATACAGGTGAAACAGATCAGGGTGTGACAAATACATGTTTCTCTTCTTTTACAGGTGATCAACAACAGTCAAGAGGACATCTCTAACCCACATTATTACGAATAAATGTTCTTCTCATCAACCGTAAATCATTGCCAGTGTCTGGTTTTTCATCATTTCTTTAGCTCAAGTAATGGCGGACATAGGACGATCATAACAATGAGTTAAAACACATGCCTGTCTTCTCCTCTGCCTTTAAATAAAGCTTTTTAAAATTGAATTGTTTCATTTCTGTTACGGATACAGGTATCCTGTTGGTGTTTTTTGTGTTTTTCCTCTCCTTCTGCCCTAATTAATGAGAATGGCGCCGGAGAAGATGGCTGCCGTTTTACAGCCCTCTAACCAATTGTAATATTATGTGTGTTTTTCCGCGATATTTTTAATTTATTTTGTACATAATGTTTCTGCCATCGTCTCTTATAACCAAAAAGAGCTTCTGGATATCAGGACAGCGATTACTCACCTCGTATTGGACGAAGATCCTCAACACGGGGGCCCCTCAGGGGTGCGTGCTCAGTCCCCTCCTGTACTCCCTGTTCACCCATGACTGCATGGCCAGGCACGACTCCAACACCATCATTAAGTTTGCGAACGACACAACAGTGGTAGGCCTGATCACCGACAACGATGAGACAGCCTATAGGGAGGAGGTCAGAGACCTGGCCGTGTGGTGCCAGGATAACAACCTCTCCCTCAACGTGACCAAGACAAAGGAGATGATTGTGGACTACAGGAAAAAAAAGAGGACTGAGCACGCCCCCATTCTCATCAACGGGGCTGTATTGGAACAGGTTGAGAGCTTCAAGTTCCTTTTTGTCCACATCACCAACAAACTATCATGGTCCAAACACACCAAGACAGTTGTGAAGAGAGCACGACAAAGGCTATTCCCCCTCAGGAGACTGAAAAGATTTGTTATGGGTCCTCAGATCCTCAAAAAATTATACAGCTGCACCATCGAGAGCATCCTGACTGGTTGCATCACCGCCTGGTATGGCAACTGCGTAGTACTGGGTAGTGCGTACGGCCCAGTACATCACTGGGGCCAAGCTTCCTGCCATCCAGGACCTCTTTACCAGGCGGTGTTAGAGGAAGGCCCTCAAAATTGTCAAATACTCCAGACACCCTAGTCATAGACTGTTCTCTCTGCTACCGCACGACAAGCGGTACCGGAGTGCCAAGTCTAGGTCCAAAAGACTTCTCAACAGCTTCTACCCCCAAGCCATAAGACTCCTGAACAGCTAATCATGGCTACCCGGACTATTTGCACTGCCCCCCCACCCCCACCCCATCTTTTTACGCTGCTGCTACTCTGTTAATTATTTATGCATAGTCACTTTAACTCTACCCACATGTACATATTACTTCAACTACCTCAACTAGCCGGTGCCCCCGCACATTGACTCTGCACCGGTACCCCCCTGTATATATAGCCTCCCTACTGTTATTTTATTTTACTTCTGCTCTTTTTTTCTCAACACTTTTTTGTTGTTATTTTATTTTACTTTTTTATTAAAAATAAATGCACTGTTGGTTAAGGGCTGTAAGTAAGCATTTCACTGTAATGTCTGCACCTGTTGTATTCGGCGCATTTGGCCAATAAAATTTGATTAATCACAGGTGTCCTTTGTGTTCCTGATTGGAGGTCGTTGGTGTGTCCCACCTGTCAGTCATCAGTTCATCTGCTGATTGCTGAGGTGGACCAAGCAGTGGCCACTTCTACTGATTGCACCAGCTGTTTCTGGTTTTCATACCTAATCACATCACACATCACACATCCCCTTGCTTTAAAAGCCAGTCAGTTGTGTTTTCTGACAGAGACTATTTTTGTTTGTGAGTATGGATACTGTGGTGTCTTGTTTTTTTGTGTACTCGCTCATTTGCTGTTTACTCCATATGCTAACTATGTTGTTTGTTTGTTCCTGGGAAAAGGGGAGTTTTAGCAAGTCGCCCTTGGGCATATACTACCCGTAGGAAAACTTTGTCTAAAAACCCTAGTTAGACCTGAGCGGACCACCCACTGTATTTTTGTGTAGTTAGTAGTAAGCATAGCAGTTCTTGAGGCAGGCAAGATCAGTTTAGGGGTTTTTGACATTATTGTTTTATTCCTTGGGTCCTGCTCAGCCCCTTTTCCCCAAACCTTTACCGTGTGTTTATAATAAACACTTTTGTGTTTGACGGTAGCTTTTTGGTTGTCGGTGTATTTTTGTTCTCACTGTTCCTTGGCAATATTCTAATTCGCATGAGTTATGTTACGGGTCTCTTTTCCATCCACCCTAGACTTTTAAAGCCACGGGGTTCGTAACAATTTCCATTAAGGGGGAATTACAGAAAACGACATTTAATAAAGGTTTAATAAATTGCCTTGCACACGATTAATTTAAATTGATCCCAGCCCCTGAGCTTGATGCAACAAACCTTTATTATTTTCAGGAGCTTCAATTATGCAAAATAGATCAAGCATTCAGACGTATTTAAGCCTTTTATGCCATTTAGGGTGTATAGCGAACGGAGCTCTCCCCAAATGCTAATCGGGGGAGGAATTCCAAGGTGCAGGTGGATTGATCCGAATACGACCTGGCACAAAACCACATTGACCAGCTAATTAATTAATAATTAGTACTACTACTAAAGGGATTGCTGGCTTAAGTGTGATTTATTGGAGTTCCAGAGAGAATGCCATAATGTCAGATTTTAGCAACCTGCTATTGGGGAGGTTCATGATTGGTGGCAAGGGACGGAAATTCATATGTTTCATAAGTGATTGGCAATAACATTCAATCAACACAAGGATATTGTTAGGTGCAAATGGACAAAGTCAGGAAGGTGCTTGAATATACTGTGAGTGCATATGGCCTGTACAGGATACATTTTAGTACTGTACAGTGTCCATGTTGGGACTGCATCCACACTAGGCATGTGGGCTAAATGTAGTCGTCAGAGCCCAGTTCTCAAATTCGTACAAAGTGGAGAGGCTACTATTGACTGGCACAGTGTGACCCTTATACCAACACCAAGGGTGAGTGATAGAGTTTGGAAATAGGCCAGTCTGAATACATCAGCATTCATTTTGATGATGATGGTCATGATGATGGTAATGTCAGTGGAGGGTGTCAACGGTATAAACTTACTACCTACTAATATCCAGAGAGAAGGATGGTTGAATATTGTTTAATTTATGTCTAAATATTGTTATTCCATAGGTTTCCTATAAGGAATCAACGTCTAAATCAATGACTTTCCTATAGTCTGAGTGATAGAGCCAAAGCATTTCTGGCATAGCTGTGATACTATATCTGACTCTTGAGTGCCACTTCACCATATCATTGGATTAGCATTTAACGAGTTTCACTCTTCACCTGCAGAGTGAGAGAGGAGGAAAATGTGTTAGGCAGTAGAAATAGCTGTTGTGTGTGTGTTTGTATGTGTGAGTGTGTTCATGCCTGTGTGTGTGTGTGTGTGTGTGTTTCTGTGTGTGTCTCTCTCTCTATACATAAGTGTGCGTGCATGTGTGAGCGTGTGTGTGGTGCTGCGGTCTGACAGGATTGGATTAGTTCTGCTGAGCCAGCAGCCGTGTCACCTTGGACAATGACCTCGTCTCGACCCGGAGAAGTGAGCAGAGTACAAACTGGTTAAGAGTTAATGGAGCTACTCTGGATGAGGACTTGGTCTGTGTCCCAAAGGGCACCAAATAGGGTAAAGGATGCCATTTGGGACGCAACCCTGGAGTTTACTTTAAACCATTCACCAAGTCTCACTCAATTTCACACTAAACAAATGCCTTGCCTCAGTTGCCTCACCCAATGCATTTTCACAGAAATCAGACCAATTGTCAAAATGTTGTCTGATGCTGGTCGATACTGTTTTATAAATGTTGTTTCCCTGGCAACCCTGGCCAGTAGCATTGACAGTCAGGTCACATCAGGCTATCATTAAAGAACCAGGAGAAATATAAAACTAATTATTGTAAAATACATATTATAATATACATTTATTTAAATGTAAATTGAGAAATAAAGATAAGCTGCCAGTGCAGTAGGTCACCAAAAGGTCAATAATCGAAAGTGGAGAAATTCATTATTTGTAATTGGCTTTGAAGCTTCTATTGGCATACACTGTTCAATATCTAACCTATGCAGAAGAGGTTCTCTTTTCCTTCAACTCAGTTTAAAAAATACAGGTTCAATTACAGTTATAAAGTAAGATATCGAAACTCTTATGCATATCGTTGTAAGAATTGAAATGGAGACGGATTCAAGTCAATCAATCAATAAAATGTATTTATAGAGCCCCTTTTACAACAGTAGTTGTCACAAAGTGCTTATACAGAAACCAAGCCTAAAACCCCAAAGAGCAAGCATTGCAGATGTAGAGGCACGGTGGCTAGGAAAAACTCCCTTGAAAGGCAGGAACCTAGGAAGAAACCTAGAGAGTAACCAGGCTCTGAGGGGTGGCCAGTCCTCTTCTGGCTGTGTCGGATGGAGATTATAAGAGTATATGACCATTAAGGCCAGATCGTTTTTCAAGATGTTCAAATGTTCATACATAGAAGACCAGCAGGACCAAATAATAGTGGCTGTAGAGGGTGCAAGAGGTCAGCACCTCGGGAGTTAATGTCAGTTTACTTTTCATAGCCAAGCATTTAGAGGGTCTGCATACTTATGTAAATGTGATATTTCAGCTTTTTACTTTTAGTACATTTGCAAAAAAATTCAAAAAAACTGTTTTTGCTTTGTCATTATGGGGTATTGTGCGTAGATTGATGAGGGGAAAAAACTATTTAATCCATTTTAGAATAAGACTGTAACGTAACAAAATGTGGAAAAAAGAAAGGGGTCTGGATACTTTCCGAATGCACTGTATGTTCGGCGAAGGAGAGATCAGGGTCCAGAGTAAAGCAGAGGTCCTTCACAGTTTTGAGACGACTGTACAACCATCAAGATTTCTTTTCAGATCTGAAAGCAGATCTCTTTGTTTCTTGGGACCTAGAACTAGCATCTGTTTAAAAGTTGTATACAATTCCGCCATCCACTTCCTTATGTAGGTAATTTGGTGGTTTCACCATGTTTTATCGAAATGTATAGCTGTGTGTCATCTGCAAAGCAGTGAAAATTGACATTGTGTGTCCGAATGACATCACCAAGAGGTAGCATATCTAGTGAAAACAATAGTGGTCCTAGAACGGAACCTTGAGAAACACCGAAACGTACCATTGATTTGTCAGAGGACAAACCATCCACAGAGACAAACTGATACCTTTCCAACAGATAGGATCTATACCAGGCAAAAACTTGTTAGCGTAGACCAATTACGGTTTCAATCTTTCCAAAAGAATGTGGTGATCAATGGTGTCGAAAGCGGCACTAAGTTCTAGGAGCACGATGATAGACGCAGAGCCTTGGTCATTAAAATGTAATTTACCACCTTCACGAGTGCGGTCTCAGTACTATAACGGGGTCTAAAATCAGACTGGAGCGTTTAGTATACATTATTTGTCTTCAGGAAGGCAGTGAGTTGCTGAGCAACAGCTTTTTCAAAAACATTTGAGAGGAATGGGAGATTTGATATAGGCCGATAGTTTAAAAAAAAATTCGGGTCAAGGTTTGGCTTTTTCAGGAGAGGCTTTACTGCTGCCACTTTTAGTGAGTTTGGTACACATCCGGAGGATAGGAAGCCGTTCATTATGTTCAACATCGGAGGTCCAAGCACAGTTAGTCACTCTTTCAGTAGTTTAGTTGGAATAGGGTCCAGTACACACCTGGACAGTTTAGAGGCCATGACTATTTTCGTGAATGTTTCGAGAGATACAGGATTACAAAACTTGAGTGTTTCCATTGATCTGAGGTCCTGGCAGTTCTCTGCAGACTCAGAACAACTGAGGAGAGGTCTGTAATTTTGCTTTTTAGTTAGCTTTGCAAATCTATCAAAAATATGTTTTTATTCTCCTCAATCAGGTTGGAAAAATAGGCTGATCGGGCAGTAGTGAGGGCTTTTCGATATTGTACGATACTGTCTTTCCAAGCTAGTTGGAAGACTTCCAATTTGATGGACGCTTGCTTCAGGGCTCGGGATATCTTTGTTTATTTTTAGCGGTGTGACTTTGACAAGGGTATTACGCAAGGTTAAGTTTAGATCCTCGGTTAGGTGGTTAACCACGTATGGTCGATGTCCACAAACCCACGGAAATCTAATTAGTATAATACAAATATCCCCATAAAAATCTGTCAGTTTAAGGTAGCGATATCTAGCAGATCTTCATAACAAACTTCCCTTCGATTTTTTGGGGGGATTATCTGTTGTTCCATGTAGTGAATCTGTTATTCAATGCGTTTGTATGTGCTAATACCAGTAAGGCCAAATACACATTTTCATCAAATAATTGTTGTATATATTTTTGGGATAATTCAAGGGGTCATAAAATTCAAAATCAAATAGCAAAATGATCCTTGGTGTGACTTTCTTAATACAATTCCATATAGCTTAGTAAAACCCACTGAGTCGATGATGGCTCCGAAAGCCTTAGATCTGTGCCCCCTCCAGAGCTTCTATATTCTTCAATCACAGGAGCAGGACAGCACTAAAGACATTTCAGATAGTAGTATCCCATAGGCTCAGCTATAGGACCCGTTTACCCTCCCCAAAACCTACATTTAACAATTAGGGAGAAGGAAGAAAAGTGGACCGTAGGTCAGTGTCTAATGGCAACTTCACCATTCTCCATTGAAGGTAAATGGATTTGGGTGTGGTGAACCATGACCTGGTAGTTTGGATTAACTGGGCCATTGAGAGGAAATGCCTTCCTTTGGTTGGTATTATACATTCCACAATGGTCTATTCCAGCTGTGAATCTGATGTAACCCTGCATCATAATGGTTCAAAATGTTTTCTTTCAGGTCTGTAAAAAGTATGGCTGTATTTGATTGGTCCAGCATGATTTTTTCCTCCAATCTTATTCAATTGACGACGGTTGAAGGGATTCAGTTTTGTTTACTACAAATGAATTGACATTAAGAGACTATTAGGATATTGAACCAGGCACTTAACTAATGGGGGACGATTCCACTTTAATGAATGGAGGCCAATATTTCCATCACACTGACTCAAACTCATTGGCATTAAATCAGTTGGTTTTTATTTACCGCAGTCTGATATAAAACTAGGTTTTAAAATGCATTGTTAAACCCTGCTGTGAAGGCATACAGGGCTGCAAAGCAGAGTCATTGTGTTTGTGGTGGATAAATCAACTAAAGTCTGGGTGTTCCGTGGCCAGACAGTGTAAATAATGACATTCCTGAGCAGAAGTCTGGGATGGAACCCTTTACTGTACTAACAATGAGGTTACACACACACACACACACACACACACACACAGAGAGAGACACACAGTCACCCCTATTCAACATTCCATTATGGTTTTGTGCAGAAATGTGTCAAATCGGGATGTTTATTTGGCAGCCAATACAGCAGGTGGTCACTAACCCAGATGTAATGAAACACCAATAGATGGTTTGATCCCGAGTTTGGATCGAGTGTGTGTGTGTGTGTGTGTGTGTGTGCATGTGCATCCATGTGTGCCTGTGTGATGGGGCCGTCATTTTTCTGACTTGTTCAAAAATAGAGCTGACCCTTGAGAAACAACATTGAGACAATCAGTGAATATGTTTACATGCGCAGTGATAATTTAATATTCAATTGATTATGTCAGTAGGCAGATTATGCAGTAGTCATGTAAACACCTTATTCTTCTTATCTTAATTGGCGTAAGGTCAAAATCGATGTAAGCATATGCCGATTAAAACACCTGTTTTTCTGAGCAATCTTTCCAATTATTAGGACAGTAAATAGCTTAAATCGGCAATCCAGCAGTGTATTTGATCTGCACATGTGCTAGCCCCAGCTGAGCGAGCTTTCCTCTTTAGCACGAGTGAAGTGAGTTCGGAAAGACTGAATGTATGCGTCTTAGAAGTAGTTTTCACATACAAACTTTATATGTCCGAACTCAGAATCAAATGTGCTTCCCAAAAATAACATGGTCGCTGTGGTAGAACGTTTATTTAGATTTTTTTTCTGCTTTTATCAGCGTGCCATCAGGTAGCCGGATTTCAGATGTGCCCATGTAAACAGGATTATTAGGGAAACTGTTCCTCTTGCAAAGCATGTAAACACTTTAATCAAACTATTATATTAATCTGACTATCCACAATAATTGCATTATTGCGTGCATGTAAAATGTTGGGTTGAAGTGTTAGCTGGATTTGCCTGGAAGAAATACTTGTACTAAATTATCGAATTGATTGATCAATGTAAACACATTATGACAGCGAAAACCAGTACTGACAAGAATGTTGAAAAGGCCTACCGTCGAGACTCTTTGGGCTCCATTGTGAGGTGATTTGACAGCACTGCAGTCTGCAGACGTGTTTGAGGCGTATTAGCTTCAGGTCGACTCGGGGATCTGCAGCAGGATCCATCAGGACTAATGACTTCACACCGAGGTGGCTACCTCCAGCATGTACACAGAGACTACTATTCATCACTGTGATTTGGGATGATCCCCATAACTGCAGATGCATGAGGGGCTCAGCTAACATGGGCTGGGTAATGGCCAAAGAGGAGATGGGGTTCTTCTTTTAGTAGACGTCTACTTGCCCCCTTGGGGATTAATAAAGTTGTATTGAATTAAATGGAATTGAATTTTGCTGGAATATGACTACATGATTGCACTTTGTTGGCTTTATGATTACAGGTTTCATTATACTGTCAATATCATGAGGACTGTTGAAAACTGTGTCACGTGGAAAACAAATGCAAATGAATTTGTGGAAAATGCCAAAATTCCCTGTGAAAATATCTAAAATCATCCACAGTTATTTGAAATCAGCACTCTACTGAACAGAGACCACAATATCTGACAATGCGGGAGATAAGACAAGATGAGAGACCAAACTTTTCCCATTCTGTCTGTGTGGTACTGCAACACCATGTAAACCACAGCAGCAACAATTGCCTAGCTGGAAGACAAGTGGCCTTTCACACAGTTGGTTTGAGGCTAATCAATCGTAACAAACATCCTCCACCTCCTCCTCATGCCTTGTCAGCCTCCACCAGTCTCCACACGCATCAACCCTGGGAGGGTTCTTCTTCTCTCAATGCCCTCCTGTTTCCCTCCCTTCCCTTGATTGACACTTTCTGAAAAAAAACCTTCATGCTGCATCGAATGCTGCTGGGTCGGTCAAGTTGCCTGTTCGTTGCGAAGGGTTGTTGGACTGCTGTGGAGTGAGTGGGCCGAAGCCAAGGTGGTAGAAGAGCCTGCAGGAAAAGGAGCCTGGGATAACAGATTAAGACAAGGTTTTCTCACATCTCCATTCAATGCCCCAAAAGGTCCCTGCTTAGTGTGGAAAACCCATTATGGCTTAAACAATGGAGAAATGGTTCTGCTATTAAAATACGATTTCTCACGTTGGAATTACTATGTCAGATGAGCTCATCGATGGAATTATGACTGTTTATTATTATGGAATAGCTACAGGTGTTTACCAGTGAAATTGTTGGAATACTCTTTGCAGAGAACCCCTAGACCTGCAGCCCCATTGGCCACAGACACATATTAGCAGTTGAGTTTCTCATTTGAAGGAACTGAAATACGATTCACGGCGGCACTTCTGCCTCGGAGGCCTTCGAAGACGTCGGTGCTCGTGAAATATGCAAGCCCGTGTAGACCATTATTAAAGAATGCAGCGTCACATTGGAGTTATGGATTCTACCGGTTTGACAAATACAGCCAATAAAAATATGCAAATGAATCTTGCACATGATGAATGTGATGTGTGTGTGTTCCGTCTCAGCGAGTGCCGCGCCGCCATCATACAGAGGTCATTCTCCATTTGTGTGTTACGTGGTGCCATCCTCATTAATTTCAGTGACAGTTGGCCTATGCAGTTAATTGTGCTTGGTGAAAAACTAAATAGATTTCTCCACTAACAGTCGACCAAGTAGGCTATATAAAACAGATAGCTTATGTAAATCAAATCCGCACCCGAAAGGAAATAGATCCTGATACAGCATCTGATAAAATATCCCCTTTGCACGATACCATGAACCAACAGTCAGTACTGTAAATCTAAACAGAGTAAACACAGGCCCTGACTAAGTAGGGTTTTGAATTAAGCTGTCCAAAAATGACAAAGTCACACAGTATATTCTGACAATATCGACCCACTTTTGACCTGTCTCTCGATGTGTCCCAATGTTTATGGTTGTAATCCAGCGCTGACGTTGAAGTGTCTGTTACTGATAACATCCCCGCTGTGAGTTGGAACCCTGCAGTCTGCTCAGCTCTGATTGGCTCCTCGTTGTGCTGGATCATCCCTTGTTCTCACGTCCATCTGTAGTGACCTGGAGCAGGACCAAGATGCCCCTGTGTTATCACCACCACCGCCCTCCTCCCCCGCTTACCTCCTACCCGAGGTCGCATCTGTTATTTTCCTTTCTCTTTCCTCTGCGGAGCTCTTTACCAGGAGGCACCGACTAATACATCCTCTCCTGTGCTCTTTCTGGTATTCTTCCATCTCTTTCATCATACTGGTGTTACTTTGATATCGCCTTAGTGCTGTCAAAAGTAGCCCTAACTACAAGGGAATGACGTGTAATGACATTGTATTAGGTGTGTAAGTGCAGATAATTGTATACTACTCACCACTGCTACTTCTGATTTCCAAGAAAGGGATAGGCTACATGTATATAAGATACGGTCTGGTTGCACCTACATTTATCTTCCTTGTACCAATTTGTTAGGGGATATGGAGGTGTACCTATAGTGCTACGTATAGTCTGACATTCTCCTGTAGAATTCTCTGATACAGAGCAGAATTCATGGTTCCTTCTATTAAGGCAAGTCGTCCAGGTCCTGAGGCAGCAAAGCATCCCCAAACCATCACACCACCACCACCATGCTTGACCTTTGGTATGATGTTCTTACTGTGGAATGGAGAGTTTGGTTTTCGCCAGGCATTACTGGAACCATGTCATCCAAAAAGTTTATACTTTTGAATCATCTGTCCATAGAACGTTCTTCCAAGAGTCTTGATGATCATCCAGGTGCATTTTGGCAAACTTGAGTCAACTTTTTGGACGAGATGGGTCCCATTATGCCTGGTGAAAACCAAACACTGCATTCCACAGTAAGAACATCATACCAAAGGTCAAGCATGGTGGTGGTGGTGTGATGGTTTGGGGATGCTTTGCTGCCAGAGAATTCTACAGGAGAATGTCAGACCATCCGTCTGTGAGCTGAAGCGCAGCTGGGTCATGCCGCAAGACAATGATCCAAAACACACAATCAAGTCTACATGGAAATTGCTAAAAAGCAAGAAATTGGACGTTTTGGAATGGCCTAGTCAAAGTCCAGACCTAATCCCAATTGAGATGTTGTGGCAGGACTTGAAACGAGCAGTTCATGCTTGAAAACCCACACGTCACTGAGTTAAAGCAGTTCTGCATGGAAGAGTGGGCCAAAATTCCTCCACAGCGACGTGAGAGACTGATCAACAACTACAGGAAGCATTTGGTTGGAGTCATTGCAGCTAAAGGTGGCACATCCAGTTATTGAGTGTAAGGGGGCAATTACTTTTTCACACAGGGGAATTGGGTGTTGCATAACTTTGTTTATGAAATAAATGAAATAAATATGTAATTGTTGTGTTATTTGTTCACTTATGTTCCCTTTATCTAATATTAGGTTTTGGTTGAAAATCTGATAACATTCAGTATCACAAATATGCAAAAGTAGAGAAAATTAGAAAGGGGGCAAATACTTTTTCATACACTGTATGTGTGAATATGGACTATAGCTCCTCATTTAACTGTAATTAACTCACAGCAGATTTCTGGCTCCTCCTGTGAAACTATACTGAACAAAAATATAAACGCAATATGTAACAATTTCAAAGAGTTCAATTAAGGAAATCAGTCAATTGAAATGAATTAATTAGGCCATAATCTATGGGTTTCACATGACTGGACAGGGGTGCAGCCATGGGTGCGCCTAGGAGGGCATAGGCCCACCCACTTGGCAGCCAGGCCCACCCACTGGGGAGCCAGGCCCAGCCAATTAGAATAGTTTTTTTACCCACAAAAGGGCTTTATTACAGACAGAAATACTCCTTTTAGGAGCATATACCCACGTGGGTGATTGAACGATGAACTGAGGTCCACACTCCAGTCCAGTTGGTGGTGGTAATGCACCTTCAAGTTGGTTGCCAACCACCATGTAAAGTCCACAGAAGAAGAAGAAGAAGAAGAAGAAGAAGAAGAAGAAGAAGAAGAAGAAGAAGAAGAAGAAGAAGAAGAAGAAGAAGAAGAAGAAGAAGAAGAAGAAGAAGAAGAAGAAGAAGAAGAAGAAGAAGAAATTACTAGAAACTAACTAGGTTTCCCCTTTTATCTGTGGATTAATTGTCGGAGTAGAGAACACACTATTTTGTGTGACTCAAAATTCTACAAAGATCAAGAAAAAAAAGGACCTTGTACATTTCAGGCAAAATAACAACCCAATGTTTATATCCTAGGAAAAATTAGCTAGCAGCAGCAAGCTAGCTAGCTAAATGTCCATGTATGTTTCATGTGTTTCCCAAAATGAGTTGGTTCAGAGTTCGTTTTGATATTTCAACCTGCGTGTCCTGATTGCGTCTGGTGTGGATGGACAAAATCAACATGTGTGCGATGACGCACGGGGACGCACACGCGTGCCCGGTCTAGTCAGCATGTTAAGGATTAAGCACCACGGTGTTCAGTTGACAAGGAATGGAAGGAAAAGGTTAGGGTTGCTGTTAAATTAATTTAAATGCGGTCAATCCAGCCGAATTAAACTTCCCATTAAATAATGTATAGTTATTCATTTCAATTAAGGTTTTTACAATTTGGCTTGGCATAAGACAGTGAACTGACACCAACTATGCTAAAGATATAGGCCTACCCATAAACTAAACTAAAACGGGAAGATATCAATTTGAATCAAATAACATTTTATTTTTCACATGAATAGAACTGGTGTAGACTTTACCGTGAAATGCTTGCTTACGAGCCCTTTCCAACAATGCAGTTCAAAAATAAAATAGTAACACAAGAGGAATAAAATAAACAAGACTGGAGCTATATACAGGGAGTACAAGTACAAGATCAATGTGCAGCTATATACAGGAAGTACCAGTTTCAGATCATTGTGCAGAGGTACGAGGTATTTGAGATAGATATGTACATGAAGGCAGGGTAAAGTGACTAGGCATTAGGATAGATAATAATAAGAGTAAAATAAAGAACAGAGTAGCAGCAGCAATGATGAGTGTAATAGTCTGTGTGTATGTGTGAGCATGTGTGTGTATGTAATGTGTATGTGTGTTTGTGTTGTGTCAGTATGTGTGTGTGTGTGTGTGTGTGTGAGAGTATGTAGTGTATGTGAATGTGTGTGGGAGTGTCAATGTAGAGTGTGTGTGTATGAATGAGTGTGTACAGTTGAAGTCGGAAGTTTACATACACCTTAGCCAAATACTTTTAAACTCAGTTTTTCACAATTCATGACATTTAATCCAAGTACAAATTCCCTGTCTTAGGTCAGTTAGGATCACCACTTTATTTTAAGAATGTGAAATGTCAGAATAATAGTAGAGAGAACGATTTATTTCAGATTTTATTTATTTCATCACATTCCCAGTGGGTCAGAAGTTTACATACACTCAATTAGTATTTGATAGCATTGCCTTTATATTGTTTAACTTGGGTCAAACGTTTGGGGTAGCCTTCCACAAGCTTCCCACAATAAGTTGGGTGAATTTTGGCCAATTCCTCCTGACAGAGCTGGTGTAACTGAGTCAGGTTTGTAGGCCTCCTTGCTCGCACACACTTTTTCTGTTCTGCCCACAAATGTTCTATAGAATTGAGGTCAGGGCTTTATGATGGCCACTCCAATATCTTGATTTGTTGTCCTTAAGCCATTTTGACACAACTTTGGAAGTATGCTTGGAGTCATTGTCCATTTGGAAGACTCATTTGCGACCAAGCTTTAACTTCTTGACTGATGTCTTGAGATGTTGCTTCAATATATCCACATAATTTTCCTTCCTCATGATGCCATCTATTTTGTGAAGTGCACCAGTCCCTCCTGCAGCAAAGCACCCCCACAGCATGATGCTGCCACCCCCGTGCTTCACGGTTGGGATGGTGTTCTTTGGCTTGCAAGATCCCACTGTTTCCTCCAAACATAACAATGGTAATTATTGCCAAACAGCTCTATTTTTGTTTCATCAGACCAGAGGACATTTCTCCAAAAAGTACAATCTTTGTCCCCATGTGCAGTTGCAAACTGTAGTCTGGCTTTTTTATGGCGGTTATGGAGCAGTGGCTTCTTCCTTGCTGAGCGGCCTTTCAGGTTATGTCGATGTAGGACTCGTTTTACTGTGGATATAGATACTTTTGTACCTGTTTCCAGCAGCATCTTCACAAGGTCCTTTGCTGTTGTTCTGGGATTGATTTGCACTTTTCGCACCAAAGTACATTCATCTCTAGGAGACAGAACGCGTCTCCTTCCTGAGCGGTATGACAGCTGCATGGTCCCATGGTGTTTATACTTGCGTACTATTGTTTGTACAGATGAACATGGTACCTTCAGGCGTTTGGAAATTGCTCCCAAGGATGAACCAGACTTGTGGAGGTCTACAAATTTTTTTCTGAGGTCTTGGCTGAATTCTTTTGATTTTCCCATGATGTCAAGCAAAGAGGCACTGAGTTTGAAGGTAGGCCTTGAAATACATCCACAGGTACATTTACATTTACATTTACGTCATTTAGCAGACGCTCTTATCCAGAGCGACTTACATTATTATTATATTTTTTTCATACCCCCTGTGGGAATCGAACCCACAACCCTGCCGTTGCAAACGCCATGCTCTATCAACTGAGCTACATCCCTGCCGGCCATTCCCTCCCCTACCCTGGACGACGCTGGGCCAATTGCGCGCCGCCGCATGGGTCTCCCGGTCACGGCCGGCTACGACAGAGGTACACCTACAATTGACTCAAATGATGTCAATTAGCCTATCGGAAGCTTCTAAAGCCATGACATCATTTTCTGGAATTTTCTAAGCTGTTTAAAGGCACAGTCAACTTAGTGTATGTAAACTTCTGACCCACTGGAATTGTGATACAGTGAATTATAAGTGAAATAATCTGTCTGTAAACAATTGTTGGAAAAATTACTTGTGTCATTGTCACGCCCTGGCTCTGGGACTCTGTTATGTTGAGCCAGGGTGTGTAGTTTCTATGTATTTGTGTTCTAGGTTCGTTATCTAGCTCATGTGTTTCTGTGTTGGCCAGGGTGGTTCTCAATCAGAGGCAACGAGTGTCAGCTGTTGCTTGTTGTCTCTGATTGGGAACCATACTTAAGCAGCCTGTTTTCCACAGTGTTTTGTGGGATCTTGTTCCGTGTATGGTTTGTGTCTGTTACCTAGGACTTCACGTATCGTTTTGTTGTTTTGTTTCGTGTGGTGAATCAAATAAAAGTATGTTCACTCATCACGCTGCGCATTGGTCCACTTCCTCCAACGATCGTGACAGTCATGCACAAAGTAGATGTCCTAACCGACTTGCCAAAACTATAGTTTGTTAAAAAGACATTTGTGGAGTGGTTGAAAAACGAGTTTTATTGACTCCAACCTAACTTCCGACTTCAACTGTATATGGGATGGGATGTGGAATTTGCAGTGATAACAATTTCAAGCATCTTCACCAAAAACCCAGAAGCGTTCATGGCAGGATAGAACAAGCCAAAGGCCCCAACCAAACAAAAATCATTTTGGGGAATAGCTAACTCAGCAGATTCTTTGAGGTTTTGGCCAGGTTGGCTTACACACACCTCAGGCAGTGGCACCAACTAAATGAAATAAAAGAGCATTTGAACACATGCATGCACCTGGACAGGTACTTGTTGTCTGAGTCTCACCCTTGGTATGTCTCCTCCTCCATGTTGAGGAAAATAATTGAGGCACTCTTGCATTATGTCATAACCTTCATATTTCTTAGTCAAACTGGGACTGTCTGTTCTTACACCCACGGCTATTCTCCCCTAGTGCATTTGTCACGAGAATTGAGAAGGGGGCCATGACATGTAACAGTGACTGCATCTGGGAAACAGGGACATTATTTAAACAGACGTGAGAGAGACAGTGACTTCAGCACAAAAAGCAACAATAAAGTGACGTGATGTCTGCCCTCAGATCTGCCCATGACCAGATGGTGAAAATTGAGAGAAACTGAGAAAATGGTGACGTCTTTTTTGGTGTGGGAATACCTCAATTTCTGCAAACCTTATCTGTAGTCTGGGAATGCATACTAAATGGCACCCTATTCCCAATATATATCGCACTACTTTGTCCAGGGCCTATAGGGCTCTGTTAAAAACTAATGCACTATATAGGGAATAGGGTGCCATTCGGGACACAGCCTTGGAGTTGTAGATCAAGGGCCGAGATAAGGTCATTCTGCTAAGCGGTACAGTAGCTGACCTTGATATGTCAATCACTCATCAGGTTTCAGAGGTCTTCATTTATTATGGCCCTCACGGCTCTCCATAGTTCACACTTCCTGGTCACAGTGGAGAGAGTGTTTCAATTAGCTGTACACAAAATACATGGCTTCGAATTACATTGATATTCAAAGAGAATGCTCAACGTGGAGCGTCTCTAGATGAAGAGGTTTGCTAAGATGATTATACAGTTCAGGGACATCTCTCTTTTCTTCCTTGGTTGAATAAGGCACGGACCAAGAACTCAGAGACTGAAACATGTGTATTTCTTCCCTCTGCTCTTGGAGATATGCAAATGGTAAACGATAATGTCAACCCCCTGGGGGTTGCGAAGGTCGGTTAAAGCTCCAACATTAAGAGGATGTCACATTTCATGGTCCAGCTGCATTATCGCAATACTAAAGCAGAACAACCTTGACTCCTTGTAAGGAGGGGAGGAAAGATGGAGGGGAGGATGTAGGGGGTCGGGGGGAGGTAGTGCTGGTGTAGATAAAAGTTCCACCCAGTGCAAAGTAAATGGAGCTAATAGTATACGGGGTGTAAGGACATCAAACCACCAAGAGAGAGAGAGAGTCAGGTATAACATCAGGAAGAGGATGCCATCTTTCACTGTCTAGTTTGCAATGCAAAAGACAAACAACTTACACCTGGTAATGTTGGAGGTGTCTGTGTGCGCTTGTTTGTGCGGAGGGTGTCCTTCCCCATACTAACCACTCCAGGATTATGTACCCACAATGCACCCTGCGTCCCAGACAATACCAGCGGCCCATGAAAATCTGGCTATTTTACAGGTCCAGACGTGACAGCATGATGCTAAACTAGTGTCTAACTAGCTGGTTCACATCCGCTACACATGTTTACATACCTTGTATCTCCTCTTACATTAGTCTAAGTGGCCCTAGTCATCCTACAATTTCCCCAAAACTACAGGGACCAAAACAACACAGATTCTCTGAAACTGAAGAACATGTAGGCCTACCCTCTGATAAAACTCAGTCTGTGCCCAGCTCCCTCCCTCTGATGTGAAGTTAGATTATGACTGTGGCAGGAGTGCGGGTGGCACAGCTTTGGTGGGAAATGCAGAACATCTAATTTAGTCTGACCAGATCAAAGAGTGACGCACGACGAAAGAGGAAATGGGGAAAGGTGTGGAGATGCAGAGAGAGTGGGCGGGGTCACTATGTTACATCACCAGGCTAAACCTCCCTGCTCCAACATCACTGACTTCTCTCCTCCTTTGGTCTTCACTCCCTCTTTCAACTCCTCTGTCAGTGCTGTAGAGAGTTGAGGTTGCGTCAGAAAAAGAGATGAATCGCTAGCTCTACCCACTGTCCTTTTTCCACCCATATACTGTCATCTCAGGAATTGCAGATCAGAATATTAAGCCGTCCAGACAGGTTCTACATCAAATGGGTGCACAACGTGTCTATTCTGTTTCTTGGCAGGGTATGGAAGTAGAGTTAACACTGGAAATCCATCTTCCCAGCCAAGTGAACTCAGCCGTTAGCAGACAGGCAGGGGTCGGCTGATCTCACTCCCTCACTGTAATGGAAAATACATATTCCAAGTGAAGATAAAGAATAGCGGTGAATTAGTACATCCAGCATCCCGACTTAGGGCAGAGTGTTTAACTAGTTCAATATTTTATTTCCCTCAAACCCTGATTCTCATCATCTCTGAAAATGTGTTAATTGAATTTACTGTGAGACACAGCTTTTATAAAGTTATAAACTCTATTCAAAACTGTTTCTGACCAGTTGCATTTGAACCACTCCCTTCTCTTCTTTTAAATCAAGTTAACAGAGCAGTAACGCCTTGTAAACTACCTAATCAGTTCTCCCCATTCAAACAGTCAGGACATCCCAGAAAGGAGAAACGAGGAGGAAGCAGGTTTATCAGGGAGACTTCTCAGTTCTAGGACGTCGATGTATTGATGAACCTTAAGGCAACTCCAAGGGTAAAATCCCCTGAGAGAGAGAGAGAGAGAGAGAGAGAGAGAGAGAGAGAGAGAGAGAGAGAGAGAGAGAGAGAGAGAGAGAGAGAGAGAGAGAGAGAGAGAGAGAGAGAGAGAGAGAGAGAGAGAGAGAGAGAGAGTGTGTGATGGAAGGCTTTATATTTCTCTCCTCTCCTCTCGCAGGCCATCCTCATAAACGGTGCATGAATAATAAATACAGAGCCAACATAAACCCAGTCTTCTTCTGTTGCACCAAATGATGGATCGCTTTGACTGGTGCGTGACCTTCCCTCAGACACTGTTGCCGTGTGATGACATCACCTTTCTGTGAGAAGATGCTAACAATGCTAGATGCTAACAAACAAAACAAAGATAGATAGGCCCACGGTTGCTATTGTTGTCTGTACTTATGATTTATACATACAGTATATACAGTCAAATTGTTATATGTGTCTGTGGTGTGTACGCTATGTTTGATATAAAAAAAATACATACACAAATCACTGATTATACAAGTGTAACCCTTTACTGCAAATTACAGAACGAATTCGAGAGACTATCATCACTACCATCACGTCATTGTTTTTAACTAACACATCCACATAATACATGCAAATAGAACAGAGATCGTAAAGTTGATTAAAAAACGCACTCAATGCCATGCCTACTCGCAAACAAGAAGAGTGTCATTTTCAATCTCACTACGCAAATGTTGACACTGATGTCACACAGAATGTATTTCACAAACCATTTTCTGAAGCTTCTGATGTATCATAATTACAACTAGTGAGATGCATATCCTTCAGATATATATGGGCTGTGATGTTTTTGCTAGAAAATTATCCACTCCACAAGGGCCAGGTCACAGGCAAAAAATGTTATCTAACAGTATCTATGGCCATGCTGTAGGGCTGCATCATATACATATCTACATATCTACATTTAAAGACCAGAAACGGACTAGTCTTAGGGCAGCTAGGGCAAATGTCAGATGTGCTGGTCCATCTTTAGAACAGTGGGCCTGTCTAATTAGTTGTTGTTTTTTACGCAGAAAGATAATTATTTGGCTAATTATGTAATAATGGGAGCCTTGAGGAAAGAAATAGGCCGGTGTGGGGGCCTCAATGAAACAAATGGGCCAGTGTTAGAGATGTGCGGCCCTGTTTTGTTTCTGGTCCGCATCTGTCCCTGCCTGGGAGATGCTCTTATTTTCAGTCAGTTGATAAATATCGAGAATTATTTTAATACACAGACGAGTCACTAGGGAGGTTGAGGTGGATTTTTGAAGTCTTCTCCCTGACAAAGTAGTGCAGGTGTACATTTTCCTGGAACATTTCCAACATCAATATGACAAATTCCTGTTTTGAATCAGTTTGCGGCCGATTCTGACCCGAGTTAACCGTGTGTAAATGGAACATAATTCCCTTTTTGTATTTATCTCTACGCATATTCTGACCTTGAACTTAAGACTCAGATTCAGACTTAGGAAATCTATTCGCTTTTTACACATTTTGACTTAAGCACTTCTCAGTAGTTGGTATTCAGACTTGCAAGTGTGGCTCCCTTGTGCGCACTGAATACATTTAATTAAACTGCTGAAAACCCTCCCACCTGCTGGCAAACAGATTTTCTCATGGAGTTTTCATTCAATAGGGTTTTCAGTACCTTTAATTAGAATTGTCTTGAAAGACTTGAATGTATAAAGTGCATTCGGAAAGTATTTAGACTCCTTCCCTTTTTCCACATTTTGTTACGTTACAGCCTTATTCTAAAATAGATGAAATTGCTTTTTTTCCTAATCAATCTATACACAATACCCCATAATGACAAAGCAAATACAGTTTTTTAGAACATGTTTTTAGAATAATAAATAGAAATATCTTATTTACATAAATATTCAGACCCTTTGCTATGAGACTTGAAACTGAGCTCAGGTGCACCCTGTTTCCATTGATCATCCTTGAGATGTTTCTACAACTTGATTGGAGTCCACCTGTGGTTCATTCAACTGATTGGACATTATTTGGAAAGGCACACACCTGTCTATATAAGGTCCCACAGTTGACAGTGCATGTCAGAGCAAAAACCAAGCCAAAAAGTCGAAGGAATTGTCCGTAGGGCTCTGAGACAGGATTGTGTTGAGACACAGATCTGGGGAAGGGTACCAAAACAATTCTGCAGCATTGAAGGTCCCCAAGAACACAGTGGCCTCCATCATTCTTAAATTGAAGAAGTTTGGAACCATCAAGACTCTTCCTTGAGCTAGTCGCCTGGCCAAACTGAGCAATAGGGGGAGAAGGGCCTTGGTCAGGGAGGTGACCAAGAACCAGATGGTCACTCTGATAGAGCTCCAGAGTTCCTCTGTGGAGCTGGGACAACCTTCCAAAAGGACAACCATCTCTGCAGCAGTCCACCAATCAGGCCTTTATGGTAGAATGGCCAGACGGAAGCCACTCCTCTGTAAAAGGCACATGACAATCCACTTGGAGTTTGCCAAAAGGCACCTAAAGGACGCTCAGACCTTGAGAAACAAGATTCTCTGGCACCATCCCTACGGTGAAGCATGGTGGTGGAAGCATCATGCTGTGGGGATGTTTTTCAGCGGCAGGGACTGGGAGACTAGTCAGGATCGAGGGAAAGATGAATGGAGCAAAGTACAGAGAGATCCTTGATGAAAACTTCAGGCACCTCAGACTGGGGCGAAGGATCACCTTCCAACAGGACAACAACCCCAAGCTCACAGCCAAGACAATGCAGGAGTGGCTTCGGGACAAGTCTCTGAATGTCTGAATGAGTGGCCCAGCCAGAGCCCGGACTTGAACCAGATCGAACATCTCTGGAGAGATTTGAAAATAGCTGTGCAGCAACGCTCCTCATCCAACCTGACAGAGCTTGAGAGGATCTTCAGAGAAGAATGGGAGAAACTCCCCAAATACAGGTAGCCAAGCTTGTAGCGTCATACCCAAGAAGACTCAAGGCTGTAATTGCTGCCAAAGGTGCTTCAACAAAGTACTGAGTAAAGGGTCTGAATACTTACGTAAATGTGATATGTCCGTTTTTTATATTTAATACATTTGCTAAAATTTCTACAAACCTGTTTTTGCTTTGTCATTATGGGGTATTGTATGTAGATTGATGAGGGAAAAATAAACAATTTAATCAATTTTAGAATAAGGCTGTAACGTAACAAAATATGGAAAAAGTCAAGTTGTCTGAATACTTTCCGAATGCACTGTACTAGAATATATTTAGAGAGAATGGGTTCAGAATAGAAAGAAAACCATCTAAATACATGCATATTCGTCTCCTTTACAACACCATTTGGTAGATATAAAAACACTTTGATCTTGTATATTCTTTATATTTAGTTTTGCAGGCAAAGATAAAAGTTTCAGTATAGTTTTAGTTGTTCAAATGTTTTTAGTTTTTATTTCAGTTTACTAAATCGTTTTTCGAATTTTAGTATTAATTTTTGTTTCAAATTTTTGTTTACTATAATAACCTTGGTGATGTGACCACGTAATGAATGTTCCGCTCACACTGATGCGACCAATTAAAACATTTACTTGCACAGCCAATTCAAAGGGTCGCAATCAAAGTCATAAGTAGTGGCAGCAAACGATCTAGCATTATCAATCTGTTATTACCTGAGTGTTTATGTTGGGATGATGCGCATTCAGATGTCTCTCAATGTTATTATTCCCTGTCAATTTCTGGGTGCAAACGCTGTCTTCTTCTGTGGAAACGTTGCATTCGGTCTTGTTTGAATCTACACGATAAGTAAAGTAGCCCTTTTTTCTACCCGGAGCTTGTACTACTGGGAGAGTAGCCTTGGCGTGTGCCTTATCAATGATTTGTTGCCGCCATATTGGGGAACAGTTGCCGGTCAGAGAGGTGACTCGGGAATGACCTGGGCATGGTTTTTATTTTCCACTAACAGCATTGCAACATTGCAATGAGAACGCCTTACCGTTCCGCTAATGTCATGCATGCTTTTGATTGGGTCAAACAGATAACACTGAAAAGCTCTAAATCTCTCCAAAAACGTGTCCAGTCCACTTACTAGTCATATTTTAGACACATAGAATATTTTGTCTCATCTAGTTTTCGTCAACCAAAATTAAAATTTAAATGTGTTTAGTTATAGTTTTTCTAGGTCTATTTAGTCAGATATCATCTTGTCAATTGCCACTGAAAAATAGGTGTTTGACTAATATTTTCGTCACTGTTTTCATTGATGAAATTAACACTGCTGGAGAAAAGCTGGAATCGTTTCATGAAGAAGATCATTTTATTCATGAAAATAAATAATGGTTAACACTCTCATACCCACAAGAAAAAATACTATAGTAATACTACACTGTATTGATATGCTAATATTTAATTTGCATAACCCTGCCCATTCCCCTACCCCATATCCCAATTTGTGCCACACGAGTGAGAAACCTACATGCCAAGTATAGACCAATATTGTGTTAACATGTTAAACTGCAACACAAACCACTCAAAAGTAACAGTGCTGAAACACAATGGGAAGTGCATCTTATTTCGCCAAGACAAGAAAGACAAACAAAACCGTTGACCTCACTCTCTATGGGCAGACACTTCAGACCACTCCACACAGCGAAGTTCCTGGGTGTCACATTCCAAGAAGACAGGAAGTGGAGCACCCATATTGAGAACCTGGAGAAGGAAGGGAGAAAACGTCTAAACAACATGAGGATAATGTGCAGGACAAAAGGTGGTGCAGCCCCCAGAACAGCCATACCACAGCTATGTCAGGCCCCTGTTGGAGTATGCTGCCTGAGCCTGGTTCAATGCTGCTCCCAGACAAATATCAAATCTCCAGACAGTCCAACACTTTGCCATTAAGATGGCATTCAGGATCCCTAAACACACAAATAATCAATACTCACACGAACTGGCAGGGCTGTTCTGGGTGGAAGTTTGTCATCAGGTCGGCTGAAAATCCATCTTTGAAACCGATTATTCAAGAGAAACAACAAAACCCTCCCAGAGTTTTATCAAGCACCCCCCTCTCCGTGCTTTTAAAATATTACAGTTTTTTTTTTCTGAGCATAACAAGTGGATTTAACAAGTTTTAACAAGTTAACACATTATCACGTTATTATTGTGTTATTTCCATGTCATAACTTTTACCCACTTTTAAATTGCTGCTTATACTCCCGCTGGGATTTTAATTTTACCCACTTATGGAGGAGCACAAAGGCTGAAGAGCACATTTCCATCCCCTAATATTATACTTTTTTTATATAACGATATGAAACCCCTCACCCAATCCTTACCATAAACTGGGTCCATATCCAATTCCCTACCCCCCTAACCTAAACCCTTAACCTAAACCGGGTTCGTATCCCCTACCCAACCCCTCCCTCCTCTTTTTATTTGTATCTTCTTTATTTTTCTTCTTTAGGCTACATTTAATTATCCAATAAAATTTGTTTTAACTAAAATCAAGTCTCAGAAGACAAAAAGGAGAGCTCCAACCCCCATCCCCCTTGTCCCTTGCCAAACCTCACCCTCGACTGGACAGACACACTGAGAGGAGGGGTAGAAAAGGGCAGGAAGCCCTGAGCTATCCCTGCAAGGCCCAAGTCTCTTTACTTCCTTACTTACTTACCTACACTGAGGGAAAAAAGTATTTGATCCCCTGCTGATTTTGTACATTTGCCCACTGACAAAGAAATGATCAGTCTATAATTTTAATGGTAGGTTTATTTGAACAGTGAGATACAGAATAACAACAAAAAAATCCAGAAAAACACATGTCAAAAATGTCATAAATAGAATTGCATTTTAATGAGGGAAATAAGTATTTGAGCCCCTCTCAATCAGAAAGATTTCGGGCTCCCAGGTGTCTTTTATACAGGTAACGAGCTGAGATTAGGAGCACACTCTTAAAGGGAGTGCTCCTAAACTCAGTTTGTTACCTGTACAAAAGACACCTGTCCACAGAAGCAATCAATCAATCAGATTCCAAACTCTCCACCATGGCCAAGACCAAAGAGTTCTCCAAGGATATCAGGGACAAGATTGTAGACCTACACAAGGTCTACAAGACCATCGCCAAGCAGCTTGGTGAGAAGGTGACAACAGTTGGTGCGATTATTCGCAAATGGAAGAAACACAAAATAACTGTCAATCTCCCTCGGCCTGGGGCTCCATGCAAGATCTCACCTCGTGGTTGCAATGATCATGAGAACGGTGAGGAATCAGCACAGAACTACACGGGAGGATCTTGTCAATGATCTCAAGGCAGCTGGGACCATAGTCACCAAGAAAACAATTGGTAACACACTACGCCGTGAAGGACTGAAATCCTGCAGCGCCCGCAAGGTCCCCCTGCTCAAGATAGCACATATACATGCCCGTTTGAAGTTTGCCAATGAACATCTGAATGATTCAGAGGAGAACTGAGTGAAAGTGTTGTGGTCAGATGAGACCAAAATGGAGCTTTTTGGCATCAACTCAACTCACCGTGTTTGGAGGAGGAGGAATGCTGCCTATGACCCCAAGAACACCATCAAACATGGAGGTGGAAACATTATGGTTTGGGGGTGTTTTCCTGCTAAGGGGACAGGACAACTTCACCGCATCAAAGGGACGATGGATGGGGCCATGTACCATCAAATCTTGGGTGAGAACCTTCCCTCAGCCAGGGCATTGAAAATGGGTCATGGATGGGTATTCCAGCATGACAATGACCCAAAACACACAGCCAAGGCAACAAAGGAGTGGCTCAAGAAGAAGCACATTAAGGTCCTGGAGTGGCCTAGCCAGTCTCCAGACCTTAATCCCATAGAAAATCTGTGGAGGGAGCTGAAGGTTCGAGTTGCCAAACGTCAGCCTCAAAACCTTAATGACTTGGAGAAGATCTGCAAAGAGGAGTGGGACAAAATCCCTCCTGAGATGTGTGCAAACCTGGTGGCCAACTACAAGCAACGTCTGACCTCTGTGATTGCCAACAAGGGTTTTGCCACCAAGTACTAAGTCATGTTTTGCAGAGGGGTCAAATACTTATTTCCCTCATTAAAATGCAAATCAATTTATAACATTTTGACATGCGTTTTTTTGTTTGTTGTCTCTCACTGTTCAAATAAACCTACCATTAAAATGATAGACTGATCATGTCTTTGTCAGTGGATGTCACGATCGTTGAGAGACGGGTCAGACCAAGGTGCAGCGTGAAAAGCGTAAATGTTTAATAACTAAATATACAAGAAACAACATAACGTGAAGTCCTCCGGCTATACACATACAAGCCTAAACGGAACAAGATCCCACAACTAAGGTAGGCAACCATGCTACCAACAGCTGTCGCTCGTTGTCTCTGATTGGGAATCACACCCGGCCAAACATAGAAACACAACCTAGATCTACCACCTAGAAATACACTAATATAGATCTCCACAGAAAACTCAAACCCTGACCCAACCAACGAGAGTTCTCTCGATCAGGGCGTGACAGTGGGCAAACGTACAAAATCAGCAGGGTATTAAATACTTTTTTTCCCTCACTGTACTTACTTACAACTTATAGAAAAGAGCAGAAGCTCTGAACCTATCTGTTCAGACCCCAGTCCTACTTACATGTTATGGATAATTTGCTCTTTTAGTATTTGTCCAGTAGGTTTCCTCAAGGAGAAATCCCAGACTTCTATGTCAAAGATACAGTGGGGAGAACAAGTATTTGATACATTGCCGATTTTGCAGGTTTTCCTACTTACAAAGCATGTAGAGGTCTGTAATTTTTATCATAGGTACACTTCAACTGTGAGAGACGGAATCTAAAACAAAAATCCAGAAAATCACATTGTATGATTTTTAAGTAATTAATTTGCATTTTATTGCATGACATAAGTATTTGATCACCTACCAACCAGTAAGAATTTCGGCTCTCACAGACCTGTTAGTTTTTCTTTAAGAAGCCCTCCTGTTCTCCACTCATGACCTGTATTAACTGCACCTGTTCGAACTCGTTACCTGTATCAAAGACACCTGTCCACACACTCAATCAAACAGACTCCAACCTCTCCACAATGGCCAAGACCAGAGAGCTGTGTAAGGACATCAGGGATAAAATTGTAGACCTGCACAAGGCTGGGGTGGGCTAAAGGACAATAGGCAAGCAGCTTGGTGAGAAGGCAACAACTGTTGGCACAATTATTAGAAAATGGAAGACGTTCAAGATGATGGTCAATCACCCTCGGTCTGGGGCTCCATGCAAGATCTCACCTCGTGGGGCATCAATGATCATGAGGAAGGTGAGGGATCAGTCCAGAACTACACGGCAGGACCTGGTCAATGACCTGAAGAGAGCTGGGACCACAGTCTCAAAGAAAACCATTAGTAACACACTACGCCGTCATGGATTAAAATCCTGCAGTGCACGCAAGGTCCCTCTGCTCAAGCCAGCGCATGTCCTGGCCCGTCTGAAGTTTGCCAATGACCATCTGGATTATCCAGAGGAGGAATGGGAGAAGGTCATGTGGTCTGATGAGACAAAAATAGAGCTTTTTGGTCTAAACTCCACTCGCCGTGTTTGGAGGAAGAAGAACAATGAGTACAACCCCAAGAACACCATCCCAACCGTGAAGCATGGAGGTGGAAACATCATTCTTTGGGGATGCTTTTCTGCAAAGGGGACAGGACGACTGCACCGTATTGAGGGGAGGATGGATGGGCCATGTATCGCGAGATCTTGGCCAACAACCTCCTTCCCTCAGTAAGAGCATTGAAGATGGGTCGTGGCTGGGTCTTCCAGCATGACAACGACCCGAAACACACAGCCAGGGCAACTAAGGATTGGCTTTGTAAGAAGCATCTAAAGGTCCTGGAGTGGCCTAGCCAGTCTCCAGACCTGAACCCAATAGAAAATATTTGGAGGGAGCTGAAAGTCCGCATTGGCCAGCGACAGCCCCGAAACCTGAAGGATCTGGAGAAGGTCTGTATGGAGGAGTGGGCCAAAATCCCACAGGGCAGTGCACAATTGGCCCAGCATCGTCCGGGTTTGACTGGTGTAGGCCGTCATTGTAAATAAGAATTTGTTCTTAACTGACTTGCCTAGTTAAATAACGTTTTTTTTTTTTTATGGTCATGACAGAGGCACATTTCCAGAAATATTTCAGGAAATGTTATTAAAGTTCTTTGACAATTTCTACACCATTCTTGGTCACACTGGGTAATAATGACAATCGTTGACTTCATCAGTCACTGACAGACGCTAGCAGGGGACAATTTCGACCCACCACCTGGATTTGGTCCTATGTAGCAAAATTTGAAATGGTGTTTTTTACATTTGATAAAAGTAGAGACTCAGAGCTAGAAAATGGTATATCATACACTGCAGTAGAGGAACAATGGTTAAGTAATTCTGCTTTAAAAGTTGATAAACTTCTGAGAAAATGGCCCTTGAATATTTCTACTGGAGAGCTCTTCTTTGTCTACACCCATTCAGCATTGTTCACGCCCTCTTAAGCTTTAGCCCCACCCATCTCTTTAAGGATTCACATGGGAGGCCATGTGCTAAACATAGTGAATAGTGAGTAGTAGCCTCCTTCACTCATGCTGCCAAACATGCCCTCGTAAAACGGACTATCCTACCGATCCTTGACTTCGGCGATGTCATTAACAAAATAGCCTCCAACACTCTACTCAGCAAATTGGATGTAGTCTATCACAGTGCCATCCGTGTTGTCACCAAAGCTAAAGCTAACCAACCATGTTCAATGTTAGCTAGCTAACTAATATTAGGCTATAACTAGCAATGCAAATGGATTTCTGATACGAATAATATTACTACACAGATCATACACGTAACGTTAGCTAGCGAGCCAGAAAGCTAACGTTCGCTAGCTAGCTAACAGTACGCTTTAACTTGCAATGAAAACGACTCTGACAAAATTAGAAGCGTATAATATTAAAACATTTAAATAGACTTTTACCTATATACATGGATGAATTTTTCACAGCAGACTGGAACCATTTAACTCAGTTTTGTTTGTAGCTACATCTTGTTTGTCCAGCGTTGTGTAAAGTCACTGTCACGGTTTCGGCCGAGGCTGCTCCTCCTCCTTGTTCAGGCAGGCTTCGGCGGTCGTCGTCCCCGGAGTACTAGCTGCCACCGTTGTATGTTATCGATGTTTGTTTGGTTTTGTCTTAGTTGTACACCTGTTTCCGTTTAGTGTTAATTATGTGTCCTATAAGTTCTCGTTTTGTTAGTCGTGTGTTGTGTGTAATTGTCCGCCTGTCAGCAGGTGCTGTATTGTTTTGCTCCATTGTTTTGGAGAGTTTTCGCACTTGTGTGCGCACTTATTTGTATTTTGGTGTTTACGCACGGTGTGCGTAATCGCTCGCCTCCGGGCTCTTTTGAGGCCCGTTTGTTATTTCTTGGTTGTCTACTAAAGTGTGTTGGACGAAGCTTCTGTGTCCTGCGCCTGATTCCTGCACCACATCCACATTCAGCTATTCCTGACGGAATTACACACCTTCCATGGAATCAGCAGGAGCAGCAGCAGCGCCCGAGTCGTGGGAGGAGCGCGTCTGCGGGCAGGACGACAGGATCCATCAAATCGGGACCGCCCTGCAGGACGTGATAAATACTCTGCACCGATGGTAGAACAGAGGGGTACCCACACCTCCACCTACCTCACCACCCCCATCGGTCAGTCCGCCCATCCAAGCTCCGGAACCCAGTGGGATTCGGCTCTCGCTCCCGAGGGCGTATGATGGCACCGCTGCCGGGTGTCAGGGGTTCCTCCTGCAGGTGGAACTCTACCTGGCCACCGTACACCCGGCGCCCTCGGGACACGAGAGCGTTTCTGCCCTCATCTCCTGTCTCACTGGCAAAGCGTTGGAGTGGGCCAACGCCGAATGGAGGGGGATAGACGCCGCCACTATCACCTACGCGGAGTTCTCCCGCCGCTTCAGGGCCGTGTTCGACCATCCACCTGAGGGGAAAGTGGCGGGGGAGCGTCTATTCTACCTCCGACAGGGGAAGAGGAGCGCCCAGGAGTTCGCCTTGGAATTCCGGACTCTAGCGGCGGATGCAGGGTGGAATGAGCGGGCCCTCATCGACCACTATCGATGCAGTCTGCGGGAGGACGTCCGCCGAGAGCTGGCCTGCAGGGACACCAACCTCTCGTTCGACCAGTTGGTGGACATGTCCATCCGTCTCGACACCCTGCTGGTCACCCGCGGACGTCCCGAGTGGGGGCCGTCCATTCCACCCTCCAGCACCTCCGAGCCGAGCCCTATGGAGCTCGGAGGTGCTGGCGCTAGAGAGAGGAGGAGAAGGAGCCCGAGGGGGGCTGTCCCCTGCACCAACTGTGGCCGTGGAGGGCACACTGCGGCTAGGTGCTGGGGAGGGTCTCCAGGAGGACGAGACAACAGGCCACGCACTGGGGAGTCCTTCCAGGTGAGTAGGCGCCCCACTTACCCAGAGCTCTCTGTTGTGCACCTATGTATACCTGTCAGTTTTCCACAGGTTGCACCTCATTCCCAGCATAAGGCGCTAGTAGATTCAGGCGCAGCTGGGAATTTTGTTGATCGGAATTTTTGTGATAAGTTAGGGATTCCCCTCCTTCCTGTCAATGCTCCCTTCCCTGAACATGCACTAGATAGCCGCCCGTTGGGATCGGGGTTGATTAGGGAGGTCACAGCGCCACTTAGGATGAGTATGCAGGGGGGTCATGAGGAAACTATTCAGTTATATCTGATCGACTCTCCTGCGTATCCAGTGGTGCTGGGGCTTCCCTGGTTGATTACCCATAACCCCTCTATTTCGTGGCAACAGAGGGCTCTTAAGGAGTGGTCTGCCGAGTGTGTGGGGCGATGTCTGGGTGTTTCCGTGGGGGCGACCTCGGTGGAGAGTCCGAACCAAGTGCCCGCAATGCACATTCCCCCTGAGTATGAGGAGGTAGCACTCGTGTTTAGCAAGGCGAGGGCGACGCGATTGCCACCTCATAGACAGGGGGATTGTGCGATAGACCTCCTGGCAGGAGCAGCGCTTCCGCGAAGCCATGTGTATCCTCTGTCTCAAGAGGAGAAGGGGGCTATGGAGACATACAGTGGGGAAAAAAAGTATTTAGTCAGCCACCAATTGTGCAAGTTCTCCCACTTAAAAAGATGAGAGAGGCCTGTAATTTTCATCATAGGTACACGTCAACTATGACAGACAAATTGAGAAAAAAAAATCCAGAAAATCACATTGTAGAATTTTTTATGAATTTATTTGCAAATTATGGTGGAAAATAAGTATTTGGTCACCTACAAACAAGCAAGATTTCTGGCTCTCACAGACCTGTAACTTCTTCTTTAAGAGGCTCCTCTGTCCTCCACTCGTTACCTGTATTAATGGCACAGGTTTGAACTTGTTATCAGTATAAAAGACACCTGTCCACAATCTCAATCAGTCACACTCCAAACTCCACTATGGCCAAGACCAAAGAGCTGTCAAAGGACACCAGAAACAAAATTGTAGACCTGCACCAGGCTGGGAAGACTGAATCTGCAATAGGTAAGCAGCTTGGTTTGAAGAAATCAACTGTGGGAGCAATTATTAGGAAATGGAAGACATACAAGACCACTGATAATCTCCCTCGATCTGGGGCTCCACGCAAGATCTCACCCCGTGGGGTCAAAATGATCACAAGAACGGTGAGCAAAAATCCCAGAACCACACAGGGGGACCTAGTGAATGACCTGCAGAGAGCTGGGACCAAAGTAACAAAGCCTACCATCAGTAACACACTACGCCGCCAGGGACTCAAATCCTGCAGTGCGAGACGTGTCCCCCTGCTTAAGCCAGTACATGTCCAGGCCCGTCTGAAGTTTGCTAGAGTGCATTTGGATGATCCAGAAGAGGATTGGGAGAATGTCATATGGTCAGATGAAACCAAAATATAACTTTTTGGTAAAAACTCAACTTGTCGTGTTTGGAGGACAAAGAATGCTGAGTTGCATCCAAAGAACACCATACCTACTGTGAAGCATGGGGGAGGAAACTTCACGCTTTGGGGCTGTTTTTCTGCAAAGGGACCAGGACGACTGATCCGTGTAAAGGAAAGAATGAATGGGGCCATGTATCGTGAGATTTTGAGTGAAAACCTCCTTCCATCAGCAAGGGCATTGAAGATGAAACGTGGCTGGGTCTTTCAGCATGACAATGATCCCAAACACACCGCCCGGGCAACGAAGGAGTGGCTTCGTAAGAAGCATTTCAAGGTCCTGGAGTGGCCTAGCCAGTCTCCAGATCTCAACCCCATAGAAAATCTTTGGAGGGAGTTGAAAGTCCGTGTTGCCCAGCAACAGCCCCAAAACATCACTGCTCTAGAGGAGATCTGCATGGAGGAATGGGCCAAAATACCAGCAACAGTGTGTGCAAACCTTGTGAAGACTTACAGAAAACGTTTGACCTGTGTCATTGCCAACAAAGGGTAAATAACAAAGTATTGAGAAACTTTTGTAATTGACCAAATACTTATTTTCCACCATAATTTGCAAATAAATTCATAAAAAAATCCTACATTGTGATTTTCTGGATTTTTTTTCTCATTTTGTCTGTCATAGTTGACGTGTACCTATGATGAAAATTACAGGCCTCTCTCATCTTTTTAAGTGGGAGAACTTGCACAATTGGTGGCTGACTAAATACTTTTTTTCCCCACTGTACATAGCCGAGTCTCTGAGACAAGGATACATACGGCCCTCCACTTCCCCTGCGTCCTCGAGCTTCTTTTTTGTGAAGAAAAAGGATGGAGGATTTCGCCCGTGTATTGATTACCGTAGTCTCAATCAGATCACTGTGAAATACAGTTATCCACTCCCTCTGATTGCGACTATGACGGAATCATTACACGGAGCGCGTTTCTTCACAAAACTGGATCTCAGGAGCGCCTACAACTTGGTGCGCATTAGGGAGGGCGATGAAAGGAAGACAGCATTTAGTACCACCTCGGGTCATTACGAGTATCTCGTCATGCCATACGGGTTGATGAATGCTCCTTCAGTCTTCCAATCCTTTGTGGATGAGATCTTCCGGGACATGCAGGGGCTAGGTGTGGTCGTGTACATTGACGACATTCTAGTGTACTCGTCTACCCGAGCCGAGCATGTAGCGCTGGTGCGCCGAGTGTTGAGGAGGCTGCTGGAGCACGACCTGTATGTCAAGGCAGAGAAATGTCTGTTTTTCCAGGAGTCTATCTCCTTTTTGGGTTATCAGTTGTCCGCGTCAGGGGTGAAGATGGAGGTTGACCGTGTGTCAGCCGTGCGTAATTGGCAAACCCCAACCACGGTTAAAGAGGTGCAGCAGTTCTTGGGTTTTGCGAATTACTATCGGAGGTTTATCCGGGGTTTTGGACAGGTGGCAGCTCCCATAACGTCTCTTCTGAAAGGGGGTCCGGTGCGCTTGCATTGGTCAGCTGAGGCAGACAGGGCGTTTGGGAGACTGAAGGGCCTGTTTACTTCGGCTCCGGTGCTGGCGCATCCGGATCCCGCTTTACTATTTCAGGTAGAGGTGGACGCGTCTGAGGCCGGTATAGGGGCCGTGCTATCGCAACGGTCCGGCACGCCACCTAAACTCCGCTCCTGTGCTTTTTACTCCAAGAAGCTCAGCCCGGTGGAGTGAAATTATGACGTAGGGGACAGGGAGCTGTTAGCCGTGGTACAGGCCCTAAAGGTGTGGAGGCATTGGCTTGAGGGGGCTCAACACCCTTTCCTCATTTTGACTGACCACCGTAACCTGGAGTACATCCGGGCAGCTAGGAGATTGAACCCTCGCCAGGCTCGGTGGAACATGTTTCTAGCCCAGTTCGTATTTAAAATCACGTACATCCCTGGGTCCCAGAACGGTAAGGCAGACGCCCTGTCCCGGCGGTATGACACAGAGGAGAGGTCCATTGAGCCCACTCCAATACTACCGGAGTCTTGTCTGGTGGCACCGGTAGTGTGGGAGGTCGATGCTGAAATCGAGCGGGCGTTGCGTACCGACCCTAGCCCTCCACAGTGTCCTGTGGGTCGGACGTACGTTCCGCTCGAGGTTCGGGATCGACTTATATATTGGGCTCACACGTCACCCTCCTCTGGACATCCAGGTATTGGCCGGACAGTGCACTGCCTTAGCGCTAAGTACTGGTGGCCAACGTTAGCCAGGGATGTGAGGGTTTATGTCTCCTCCTGCTCGGTGTGCGCCCAGTGTAAGGCGCCCAGACACCTGCCCAGGGGGAAGTTACAACCCCTGCCCGGTCCACAACGACCCTGGTCTCACCTCTCGGTGGATTTTGTTACAGACCTTCCCCCCTCTCAGGGGAATACCACCATACTGGTCGTTGTGGATCGGTTCTCTAAGGCCTGTCGTCTCCTCCCAATGCCGGGTCTTCCTACTGCCCTACAGACCACTGAGGCACTATTCACCCACATCTTCCGGCATTACGGGGTACCCGAGGATATAGTGTCTGATCGAGGTCCCCAGTTCACCTCCCGAGTCTGGAGAGTGTTCATGGAGCGTTTGGGCGTCTCGGTGAGCCTTACCTCGGGGTACCACCCGGAGAGCAATGGGCAGGTAGAACGAGTGAACCAGGATGTGGGTAGGTTTCTGAGATCGTATTGCCAGGGCCGGCCGGAGGAGTGGGCGAGGTATATTCCCTGGGCAGAGATGGCACAGAACTCTCTCCGCCACTCCTCCACCAACCTAACCCCTTTCCAATGTGTGTTAGGGTACCAGCCGGTTCTGGCACCATGGCATCAGAGCCAGATCGAGGCCCCTGCGGTGGATGAGAGGGTGCGGCGCTCGGAGAAGACGTGGAACGCTGCACACATCCATCTGCAGCGGGCCATCCGTCGACAAAAGGCGAGCGCCGATCTCCACCGCAGTGAGGGGCCGGTGTACGCACCTGGAGATCGAGTCTGGCTCTCGACCAGAAACCTACCCCTCCGCCTGCCCTGCCGGAAGCTGGGTCGGCAGTTTGTGGGGCCTTTTAAAGTCCTGAGGAGATTGAACGAGGTGTGTTACAGGTTACAACTGCCTATTGATTATTATGTTAACCCCTCGTTCCATGTGTCTCTTCTCAGGCCGGTGGTAGCTGGTCCTCTCCAGGACTGTGAGATAGGAGAGAATCCTCCGCCCCCATTGGACATCGAGGGAACTCCGGCGTCCACAGTTCGGTCCATCTTGGATTCGAGACGTCGGATGGGGGGTCTCCAATATCTCGTGGAGTGGGAGGGGTACGGCCCGGAGGAACGGTGCTGGGTGCCGAGGAGGGACATCTTAGACCCGTCTCTCCTGACTGAGTTCCACCGTGGTCATTCCACGCGCCCTGCTCCGCGTCCTCCTGGTCGTCCCCGAGGCCGGGGTCGGTGCACGGCTGGAGCCGTGCGTCAAGGGGGGGGTACTGTCACGGTTTCGGCCGAGGCTGCTCCTCCTCTTTGTTCGGGCAGGCTTCGGCGGTCGTCGTCCCCGGAGTACTAGCTGCCACCGTTGTATGTTATCGATGTTTGTTTGGTTTTGTCTTAGTTGTACACCTGTTTCCGTTTAGTGTTAATTATGTGTCCTATAAGTTCTCGTTTTGTTAGTCGTGTGTTGTGTGTAATTGTCCGCCTGTCAGCAGGTGCTGTATTGTTTTGCTCCATTGTTTTGGAGAGTTTTCGTGTGCGCACTTATTTGTATTTTGGTGTTTACGCACAGTGTGCGTAATCGCTCGCCTCCGGGCTCTTTTGAGGCCCGTTTGTTATTTCTTGGTCGTCAACTAAAGTGTGTTGGACGAAGCTTCTGTGTCCTGCGCCTGATTCCTGCACCACATCCACATTCAGCTATTCCTGACAGTCACTCTGGTTCACAGTGACTGTGTCATGTGCAGAAAGTAGCCAATCAACTGTTTTGAACTGATCTTTGTCGATAGCACCTGCTAAATTCAGGGCATCAATGTTGTTTAGAAAAGTAGCAAAACTTTTGTTGTTCTTGATGGCTAACATATCTTTCAAAAAAGCCACAGTATAAAGGATTATCAACACATACTGAGCAGCTTACATGCTACAGAACAATCCAAACTCATCTCCCGGCATGTCCAGGCCATCCATTCTCTCAGCCAATCATGGCTAGCGGGAAGGTTCCTGTCTTTTTACGTGGCAAACCAACTAGGCTCATAATTTAACAATTGTATTCATATTTACAGATGGCATACACGTTTGTTATCAAGGCACATGAAAGATCATATGTTCCAGAAGGCATTTCTGCCAAAAAATACATTTTTATAAAATAAAATAGGTTAAAATGCCTCTCCTGTGAAGTAGTGATGTGTGACATATGCCTAGCTTCCTGAAACTAGTCACATTTTCCTACCACTTCCTGGTCTTTTTAATATTCTTCTATGCAGCCAGATATTAATATTATCAGAGCCGTGACCCACACCAGCAGCACGGGGTCTGAGAAGATGTTAATTGGCTTCTGAGATTCACATCCAATTTCGACTGAGAAGAGAGCGGGGTGTTCAAATATAATGATTTACAATGATTTTCCCCTCGCTGAAGTGTTTCTTATGACAGTGCTCTAAATGCGGCGCTCCCCAAAGATTATCTGAATATTGATATTTCTTTATACTGTTAGAGCTTTGAATTAAAGCAAATGCAAGAATTAAATATTATCTGTCACTTTTTCTGTACCCAGAGGGATGTGGAAAGTGGGGTAAGTCGGTGTATAAATATGTACATTACTGTAAAAGACTGTCAGACTGTCATGTATTTGTTTCTCTGTGGACAGGGACACAGTCAACATGTCTCTGTTACTCAGTTTCCCCTTCTTTCTCTTGTAAAGTAGTATACCAGCAAGGTCCAGCTCTCTCTCGCTCTCTCTCTCTCTCTCTCTCTCTCTCTCTCTCTCTCTCTCTCTCTCTCTCTCTCTCTCTCTCTCTCTCTCTCTCTCTCTCTCTCTCTCTCTCTCTCTCTCTCTCTCTCTCTCTCTCTCTCTCTCTCTCTCTCTCTCTCTCTCTCTCTCTCTCTCTCTCTCTCTCTCTCTCTCTCTCAGGTCAGGTTTACAGTGCACTAGTTTATCTACGGGTGGGTGGCTGTATCATAACGTCCTGTCTTATTTAAATAAGGTCAGTCTAGGGAAGGTGAGCTGAAAAATGTTCCGAAGCTGGAGGCGTGCCGTGTCAAACTCATCTCAGTGTCCAACTCTCCCTAGCAGGAGAAAGGGCAGCTCGTGGGCGATGCCGGTCTATTCCCTCATAATCGGTTTCTCAATGACTGCTTAGTAGGTAATAAGGGCAGCTGCCCCTCTCTGAACTCCATAGAATTGACACCAAGTTTATCTCCCGCTATAGAGACAAAATGGATTCCAGGAGAGCTCTTCACAGTTCCTCTTCACAGTTACATCACTAGAGAAAAGGGAAATAGAAATATCGTACATCAGAATCCAGTGATTACCACATCCACAGAGTCTACACTGAGTGTACAAAACATTAGGAACACCTTACTAATATTGAGTTGCACCCCGTTTTACCCTCAGAACAGCCTCAATTCATCGGGGCATGGACTCTACAAGGTGTCGAAAATGTTCCACAAGGATGCTGGCCCATGTTGACTCCAATGCTTCCTACAGTTGTGTCAAGTTGGCTGGATGTCCTTTGGGTGGTGGACCATTCTTGATACACAAGGGAAACTGTTGAACGTGAAAAACACAGCAGCATTGCAGTTCTTTTAATCTATCTCCTCTCCTTCATCTACACTGATTGAAGTGGATTTAACAGTTTACATCAATAAGGTATCCTAATGTTTTGTACACTCAGTGTATTCTACAACTATGGTAATCACACGGAAGCTAGATAGGAAGTTTGTTTATCTTACATTTCCTCTTTACTGTGTTTTAACCTTAAACCTGGACATGCCTTGAATCAACATTTAATATCCACACCAGCTTTTAGACTTTTCCCAAAGCAACAGATTTACACCTTCAATTCTCCCTTGATTTCAAAACAAGGCACAGTCACCTACAGCAGTTTTCATTCTCTGTAATATAGTAATACATATCTCCCCGGGATTGTTCTGTAGTGTCCCAAGGTGAAGGTAATCAACTCCTCACTCTGCAATGAGAGAACTGATTGACAGCCTGGAAGTATAATAATCAACGGTTGTCAGCTTCGCCGGCTTCACTAAGACTTTCCTGCAGATCTAGAGGAGACGGAACAACTGAAGAGGATGAGAAGGGAGAACATTCATTCTCTGATCTCTAGTAGTGGTGTGTAACAGTGTGTGAAGGAGCTTTGGAGAGCCTCTCCCTTCGGTTTCCCCTGGGAATCCATTTTGTCTCTACAGCAGGAGATAACCACTGACCACAGTGTCAATCCCATTGGAAAAATTGTCAGAGATGGGCAGCTGCCTTCATTCCGCACTAAGCAGTCATTGAGAAACTGATTATGAGGGAATAGGTCACCGTCGCCCACGAGCTGCCCTTTGTCCAGCCAGGGAGAGTCGGACGCGCTGAGATGAGTTTGACGTGGCACGCCTCCAGCTCTGGAGCGTTTTTTCAGCTCACCTTCCCTCGACCCACCATAATTAAATAAAACAGGATGCTATGATACAGCTAAAAGCCACCCACCCCCAGGTATGTCATTGTTATGCAGACCAGACAGACCTTAGGGGAGTGGAGAGAAAACAAAGTGACAGTTGAAGGACTACTAAGTGAAAGTGACGTGATGAACAGTGAAATGATGAATGCTGAAGAAACATTATACAGACTTGCCTGACATTGAAGAGCTTCTGAATCACAAAAACATTTTATAATATGAACATGTTTGTCTTGTATCTCCAGAATCATAGTCATAGTTTTATTAATAAGCCTTGATTCAAACCTGATCTGTGTGTATGAATGTTGAAGGCATCAATTAATTATACAAACCTTCCTGACATTGAACCCGCTCAGAATCACAAAAGTACGTTAAAATACTACAAAGTACTTTACTCTTGTCTTTCCAGCCCAGAAACCTAGTCATGTTTTTAATAAGGAGCCTTCATATAATCCTGATGTGTGTGGACGCATGCAGAAGTTATACAGACTTGCATGACATTGAACCCTTTTTGAATTACAAAATGTTATAATAACACAATGTGTTTCAGACCTGTATCTCCAGAATTGTAGTCATGGTTTAATTAAGGAGCCTTGGTTTATTCCTGATCTGTGTGGACTGTCACATACTGGGCCCTGTCACAAGTCACATATCAGCAGCCAAGATTGGATATGAATCTCAGATGTCAATTAACATCCTTTAAGACCCTGTTCTGCTGGATGTGGGTCACGGCTCTGATATGAATAACCTTCTGCACAGAAGGATATTAAAGATGGACCGAACCAGGAAACGATCTTCTTCTCGTGTGTCTGAAGAACTGAGAGATTGACATTACTATAGTACGAGCAAGAACATGACAGGGGATCTATCGCATCCCTTCTTCTCTCTCAAGTCTCAACAGATCTACTTAAGAGATACTTTGCTGAAGGTCTAAGCAAAGTGACTCGAGAAAGACAGCAAGGGCAGATATTAGGGATAAAATCTAAGCTTTTCCAACATTTAACATTTAAAGACCGTTAAGACAACATGCAATTTGAATGTTATGACCGAACAACAGGAATGTACCTGATAACCAGTCAACCTAACATACAATTTAAATACATGTCCTGTGAAGCGACAGGAATTTGTTAGTTCGGAAACAACATGCAGCAGAATTAACTGTGAACTAACAGATTCCCGCTCTCAATAAATGGTATCTAGAATAGTCATTGATGTAAATGTAGGCTAAATTATGATGATGGGATGGAACCTTATGACCTTATGACCCTATGACTTGGCAGGCTAGTAAAAGTGTCAATGATACAATACGGCCCCAATGTTTGGAGCAAGGAGAGCAAGGTCGAGCTCCAGTGAAACAGATCCATCAGCTGACGTAACGGACCGAGGAAGACGTCGGTTTATGTTGGCCGAGCATTTATTATTCATGTGTGGTTGAGGAGAACAGCGAAGCAATTCTAACTGGGGAGGAGAAACGAAAATAAACACCACTGTCACTCTCCCCTCTCTAACCATCCATCTCTTCTCTCTGAGGGGATTTTACCCTTGGAGTTGCCTTAATGTTCATCAATACATTGACCTCTTAAAACTGAGGAGTCTGCCTGAGGAACCTGCTTCATCCTCATTTCTCCTTTCTAGGATGTCCGGGGGAGTGAAACCTGATTGTTTGAATGGGGAGAACTGATTAGGTAGTTAACAAGGGTTAACTACTCTGTGAAGTTAATTTAAAATGAGAAGGGAGAGAGGTTCAAACGCAACTGGTCTGAAGCTTTTGGAATTGAAGTAAACTTTAAAAGAGCTGAGTTTCTCAGTAAATTCAATTAACACATTTTTGGAGATTAAGAGAACCAAGGGTTTGAGGGAAATTAAATATAATACTAGTTTCACACTCTGGCCTGAATCTGGAGGCTAGATATACTATTCCTCTGCCATTCTTTATCTTCACTTTGAATATGTCTTTTCCATTACAGTGAGGAAGTGGGATCATCCAACCCCTGCCTGTCTGCTAACGGCTGAGTTTACTTGGCTGGGAAGATGGGTTTCCAGTGTTAACTCTCCTTCCATACCCTGCCAAGAAACAGAATAGACCCGTTGTGCACCCACTTGATGTAGAACCTGTCTGGACGGCTTAATATTCTAATCTGGAATTCCTGAGATGACAGTATATGGGTGGAAAAAGGACAGTGGGCATCCCTTTTCCGGACGCAACCTCAACTCTCTACAGCACTGACAGAGGAGTTGAAAGAGGGAGTGAAGACCAAAGGAGGAGAGAAGTCAGTGATGTTGGAGCAGGGAGGTTTAGCCTGGTGATGTAACATAGTGACCCCGCCCACTCTCTCTGCATCTCCACACCTTTCCCCATTTCCTCTTTCGTCGTGCGTCACTCTTTGATCTGGTCAGACTAAATTAGATGTTCTGCTTTTCCCACCAAAGCTGTGCCACCCGCACTCCTGCCACAGTCATAATCTAACTCCACATCAGAGGGAGGGAGCTGGGTGCAATCTGAGCTTTATCAGTATGAGAAGTTTTCAGAGGACTTTGCACTGTTTTTCACTGGAGTTTGTCCCTCCTTGCTCCCCATACATATTCCATATACCACCTCTGACATTATTTTGAAGCAAAGATAATAACATTATTTATACTCTGAGTGGCATCATCCTGCTCTATCCTAACAACCTTCCCTCATCCTTTACTAAGAAGAATCATGTTCTGCCTTTACTTCAATAACTCCACTAGACCATGAAATGTACTGTAACATCCAATAATGCAATCTTCTAACTGGACCCTCAATCCCCTGAGGGTATATGATCATGCAGCGCATCAACATCTCTCTCCCCGTACAGGCATTGCATCCAAATGTATACCATGAATTAACAATGAACAACACCTTGTCTATAAATTATTATGTTGTATGCTATAGGCATGTTAAAGGTCAAAGCTTTACATCTTCCGACATGCCTATTTGATGCTTGCCGATCGTACAAACTTGCGTTCGTGATGCCAATTTTAAAAAATGGTGCGTCTTTTATTTCCTGACTCCAACCTCTCAATATGCAGGGCAGTGAGTGACATACATTAGATTAGATTCGTAGTTAGATTCGTATTATTTCCTCCAAGTGATAAAGATCCCTTCACACTACCTGGTTCATCATCAACTCGTTAAAGTTTAGATACCTCCTGATAACATACGTGGGTTCAAAATGTATATGACTCTTTTGAATTACTTTTTGGCTCAATGGACCAATAAGTCCCAAAACTGCAAACCCCACCCATCTGGTATTCCAGGCAGACTAGAGCAAATGCTCAGTATTTGAAAGATTTCAAATAATGTTTGAACCCAGGTCTGCCTGATAGGATTCCACTCTTATCTGTCTACTTTAGCTACAATTCCATGGACTACTGATAAGGCCCTATGTTTAAACACTCCATTAGAAGTCTCCTCATCTCCTCTCACCTGACGGTCATGGGCAGGTCTATGAGCAGATGTCATGTGAAAATGGCCTTCTGTTTACTGAGGTTACTAGCAGGTTTTCATTCTAATTGGGATGAAGTGTTGATATGACCATGGTCACAAATCATCCATACATTCTTAGAAAAAAAGGTTTTATCTAGAACCTAAAATGGTTCTTCGGCTGTCCGCATAGGAGAACCCTTTGAAGAACCCTTTTTGGTTCCAGGTAGAACACTTTTGGGCTCCATATAGAATCCTTTCCTCAGAGGGTTCTACATGGAACCCAAAAGAGTTCTGCCTGGAACCAAAAAGGGTTCTTCAAAGGGTTATCCCATGGGGACAGCCAAAGAACCCCTTTGGAACCTTTTTTCTAAGAGTGTAGCTTCCAATCCTCTCCCATGCAATTCTTCCCCAGATCGTTGCTTCAGATATGAATCTGTTTACAGTGAATTTACATGGAAAATAAGGGTTCAATTAAAAAGGAATGAAGTTGCTCCAGACACTGTGGTTCGAATTTGGGAGACAATACCGAATCATGGATACAGTATGTTCATATAAGCTGACATTCAGTGGAAACAATGTTGACTCATCCACCTTTTACCATGAGGGCATTGTTTTAGCTGTCATGGCCATTTATTCCAGTGACATATAACTGAATTAATTAATTATAAAACCCATTTTGCTCATGACCTATTATGCTTTGCAAGTGCAATGCAGGGCTGTTATTTTCTCTATATTATCTAATCAGCATAATTCCAATTTTATTAATTGTACAGTTTTGCTGTTGGTGATGGCTGATTAAAGCATGAAACAAACAATTTAGTTGGTAAAAATTAAACTTTTATGAAAACATTTAAATTACAATAGTGCAATACAGATGACCATCATAACAGGTTATATTAATTAACAAATAAAGAGCAAGCCAGATATTGTGTTGAAAACCTAATAGAAAATGGAACCCTGACAGAATAGGAAAAAACACTCTTGCACTATCTCTGTTAGGCAGCTGGGACATCAATGAATCCCTTTACAGACTTAAGGTGGTTTCATCTAGTTCCACAGTACAAGCCAGAAATCTGCTGTGAATTAATTACAGATAAATGAGGAGCTATGAGTCCAGATTTACTAATGGGCACACCTCCATATGTCTTCTCAAAATGCCCAATTATGATAAAATGAGAGGATACCAGCCTTCTCATGGACATGAGAAGAATCTCAATCAGTATAGGCTGGTGGGAGGACCTATAGGAGGACAATAATATGGAATAAATGGAACTGAGTCAAACACAGGGTTTCTATGTTTGATGTGCTTGATACCATTCCAAATTATTCCATTCCAGCCATTACAATGAGCCCGTCCTCCTATAGCTCCACCCACCAGCCTCCACTGATCTCAAAGGTACCAAGTCATGGATGTTCCTTTCAACTTGACAGCCATTCGCCAGATTGAAAGCATATTGAAGCATATTGTGGACCCAGGTAACTGACACCAGCCTGAGAGAAAAGGGAGAGAGGGAGGAGACAAAATGTCCGCCTCCGTGTGTTTTTGTTTGTGCCTTTTTTTGTTGTTGTGTTCCACGGAGGAAAGGAAGTAAACGAACAGATGCGACCTCGGGTAGGAGGTAAGCGGGGGAGGAGGGCGGTGGTGGAGATAACACAGGGGCATCTTGGTCCTGCTCCAGGTCACTGCAAATGGACGTGAGAACAAGGGATGATCCAGCACAACGAGGAGCCAATCAGAGCTGAGCAGACTGCAGGGTTCCAACCCACAGCAGGGAAGTATTCATTGATGGACACTTCAACGTCAGCACTGGATTACAACCATACATACAGGTCAACGTTGGGCTGCATCAGGACACAGTGCAAAATAGGTTGATATGGTTAGAGATATTGTATTTGTAGAGAATTCCCACCACCAGTGGTGCTGTTCCTTTGTAATCACATCTCACACCTCACTCCACCCATCCCTCAACAATGCCAGAGAGACTGGAAGATCATAAATTGGCTCCCCAAACTCCCAGTGACCTCTGGGAGTTTGTAAACAACAGCTGGTGCACAAAATCAAATACTAAGGAAGTCTCAAGGTTTTGCTCGCCTGAGGTAGAGTATCTTATGATAAGCTGTAGACCACACTATTTACCAAGAGAGTTTTCATCTATATTTTTCATAGCTGTCTATTTACCACCACAAACCAATGCTGGCATTAAGATTGCACTGAATGAGTTGTACAAGGCCATTAATCAACAGGAAAACGCTCATCCAGATGCAGCGCTCCTAGTAGCCGGGGACTTTAATGCAGGGAAACTTAAATCCGTTCTACCTCATTTCTACCAGCATGTTAAATGTGCAACCAGAGGGGAAAAAACTCTAGACCACCTTTACTCCACACACAGAGACGCATATAAAGCTCTCCCTCGCCCTCCATTTGGCAAATCTGACCATAACTCTGTCCTCCTGATTCCTGCTTATAAGCAAAAACTGAAGCAGGAAGCACCAGTGATTCGGCTAATAAAAAAGTGGTCAGATGACGCAGATGCTAAGCTACAGGACTGTTTTGCTAGCACAGACTGGAACATGTTCCGGGATTCTTCAGACAGCATTGAGGAGTACACCACATCAGTCACTGGCTTCATCAATAAGTGCATCGATGATGTCGTCCCCACAGTGACCGTACGTACATACCCCAACCAGAAGCCATGGATTACAGGAAACATCCGCACTGAGCTAAAGGGTAGAGCTGCCGCTTTCAAGGAACGGGACTCCAACCCGGACGCTTATAAGAAATCCCGCTATGACCTCCGACGAACCATCAAACAGGCAAAGAGTCAATACAGGTCTAAGATTGAATCATACTACACTGGCTCTGACGCTCGTCGGATGTGGCAGGGCTTGAAAACTATTACAGACTACAAAGGGAAGCACAGCCGCGAGCTGCCCAGTGACACAAGCCTACCAGACGAGCTAAACCACTTCTATGCTCGCTCGAGGCAAGCAACACTGAAGCATGCATGAGAGCACCAGCTGTTCCGGACGACTATGTGATCACGCTCTCCGTAGCCGATGTGAGTAAGACTTTTAAGCAGGTCAACATTCACAAGGCCGCAGGGCCAGACGGATTACCAGGACGTGTACTCCGAGCATGTGCTGACCAACTGGCAAGTGTCTTCACTGACATTTTCAACATGTCCCTGACTGAGTCTGTAATACCAACATGTTTCAAGCAGACCACCATAGTCCCCGTGCCCAAGAACTCTAAGATAACCTGCCTAAATGACTACCGACCCGTAGCACTGACGTCTGTAGCCATGAAGTGCTTTGAAAGACTGGTCATGGCTCACATCAACAGCATAATCCCAGAAACCCTAGACCCACTCCAATTTGCATACCGCCCCAACAGATCCACAGATGATGCAATCTCTATCGCACTCCACACTGCCCTTTCCCACCTGGACAAGACGAACACCTACGTGAGAATGCTATTCATTGACTACAGCTCAACATTCAACACCATAGTGCCCTCAAAGCTCATCACTAAGCTAAGGATCCTGGGACTAAACACCTCCCTCTGCAACTGGATCCTGGACTTCCTGACGGGCCGCCCCCAGGTGGTAAGGGTAGGTAACAACACATCTTCCACACTGATCCTCAACACGGGGGCCCCTCAGGGGTGCGTGCTCAGTCCCCTCCTGTACTCTCTGTTCACCCATGACTGCATGGCCAGGCACGACTCCAACACCATCATTAAGTTTGCCGACGACACAATAGTGGTAGGCCTGATCACCGACAACGATGAGACAGCCTATAGGGAGGAGGTCAGAGATCTGGCCGTGTGGTGCCAGGACAACAACCTCTCCCTCAACGTGACCAAGACAAAGGAGATGATTGTGGACTACAGGAAAAAAAAAGAGGACTGAGCACGCCCCCCATTCTCATCGACGGGGCTGTAGTGGAACAGGTTGAGAGCTTCAAGTTCCTTGGTGTCCACATCACCAACGAACTATCATGGTCCAAACACACCAAGACAGTCGTGAAGAGGGCACGACAAAGCCTATTCCCCCTCAGGAGACTAAAAAGATTTGGCATGGGTCCTCAGATCCTCAAAAAATTCTACAGCTGCACTATCGAGAGCATCCTGACTGGTTGCATCACCGCCTGGTATGGCAACTGCTTGGCCTCTGACCGCAAGGCACTACAGAGGGTAGTGCGTACGGCCCAGTACATCACTGGGGCAAAGCTCCCTGCCATCCAGGACCTCTATACCAGGCGGTGTCAGAGGAAGGCCCTCAAAATTGTCAAAGACTCCAGTCACCCTAGTCATAGACTGTTCTCTCTGCTACCGCACGGCAAGCGGTACCGGAGTGCCAAGTCTAGGTCCAAAAGACTTCTCAACAGCTTCTACCCCCAAGCCATAAGACTCCTGAACAGCTAATCATGGCTACCCGGACTATTTGCACTGCCGCCCCACCCCCATCCTTTTTACGCTGCTGCTACTCTGTTAAGTATTTATGCATAGTCACTTTAACTCTACCCACATGTACATATTACCTCAACTACCTCAACTAGCCGGTGCCCCCGCACATTGACTATGCAACGGTACCCCCCTGTATATATAGCCTCCCTACTGTCACTTTATTTTATTGTATATATAGCCTCCCTACTGTCACTTTATTTTACTTCTGCTCTTTTTTTCTCAACACTTTTTTGTTGTTGTTTTATTCTTACTTTTTTGTTTAAAATAAATGCACTGTTGGTTAAGGGCTGTAAGTAAGCATTTCACTGTAATGTCTGCACCTGTTGTATTCGGCGCATGTGACCAATAAAATTTGATTTGATTTGATTTGACCTGGCCACAGATAGGTTGCCAGGGTCAGGTGGTCGCTAGGGGGCCGGACACCTGACAGAACCACATTCATCTCATTTATCCTCTGGAAATAATGTTCCCTATGTGTAACTCTCGGTGAGGTTGCCTTATTCTTCTGACCGGGAAAGGTGTCAGTGGGATACAGACCAGCCCAACTGGAGAGCCGCTCTCTTTCATGGTCCTTCGAGACGGATTTGTGACTTTCCTAGCACAACTGTGGCCGCCTCCAGAGAAGGGCACACAGGTTACTTGCCATACAGTCCAGAGGAGGACGGCTCCAGGTTATACAGACAACTGCACGCTGGATTATGTCCCCTTTCTGGAGCCTCAGGGAGCCACAGGCCATCGACAGCATGGATTTTATGGCCCCTCTCCTTTATGTGGCAGATTGCGGGCCTCAGACATCGCTCGGCTGATGCAGGAGCTCCTCCTCCAGCTCGTAGAGAGACTCTGCTACCAAGGCTCTAAATGGCTACACAGAAACCTCTTCCGCCACACCCAGCTCCACAGGTGACCCTGCAGTTCTACTGCCAGCCTGTGGCGCAGTGACCCCCTGGACTACGTCCAGTCCAGACGCCACCCGAGCCGGCCCAGCGAACCCCTGGACTGGAGCTAGTCTGGTACCCATCCGTGCTCGAGCCAGCACCTCAGCTGATGGATAGGAGGGCACTCCAGCCAGAGCCTCAGTCAGCACCCCCGCCCAGCCAGGAGCCACGGGCCTCTTTACTAGGTCATCAGCAGCCAGAACCCCAGCTGACCCAGCAGTTGTCGGCCCTCCAGTCCACCCGGCATCCGCCCTCAGTGAAGTCCTCAGCGACACCAATCTATCCCGCAGACGCCAGTGCAGACCTGACGCGCTTGCTGCTACACCCAAAGAATCATCCAGGCCTGACCCGGCCCATCGGGGGACGCAGCCCACGAATCACACCATCTCCCAAGGGCTCATACTCTCCCAATTCCCGCCACAGCACTGGGTCCCAGAACGGGCGTTCAAGAAACCCCTGTCTAGGGTGCACCTCCCGACCCAGCACCAGTCCTGACCCTGCCGCCACTGGTCTCCACAGACCTAACACCACTGATTCCTGAACCGGCCTTGACCCTGGGCCCAAAGCAGGTCCAGAAACCCTGTGTGGCCACCCCATCAGTGGCAGGTAACAGAGTCCTGAAGGTGTTTAGGAGAATGGCACGATGGAGTATGGCTCGGCCACTGTAACCAGTCAGTTGCTGGAGGAGGCTCCCCGCTCGAGGTGGGCCAGGCCCGAAGGCCTGACATGTTCAATGCAAACCCCTATTAAGTCAAATCTTGTCTTTACACTCTTTCAAGTTAACAGGGATATTAACACTTCACAGAAATGTTGCCGACTTTTGTGCTATGTGAAAGTGTGTTTATGTTGGCATACTATACTGAGTGCACAAAACATTAGGAACACCTGCTCTTTCCATGACATAGACTGACCAGGTGAATCCAGGTTAAAGTTATGGTCCCTTATTGATGTCACTTGTTAAATCCACTTCAATCAGTGTAGATGAAGGGGAGGAGACAGGTTAAATAACTATTTTTTAAGCCTTGAGACAATTGAGACATGGATTGTGTATGTATGCCATTCAGAGGGTGAATGCGCAAGACAAAATATTTAAGTGCCTTTGAACGGGGTATGGTAGTAGGTGCCAGGCGCACCTGTTTGAGTATCTCAAGAATTGCAACGCTGTTGTTTTTTTTTACGCTCAACAGTTTCCTGTGTGTGTCAAGAATGGTCCACCACCTAAAGGATATCCAGCCAACATGACACAACTGTGGGAAGCATTGAAGTCAACATCGGCACGCATCCTGTTGAACGCTTTCAAAACCTAGTATAGTCCATGTCCAGAGGAATTGAGGCTGTTCTGAGGGCAAAAGGGGTAGCAATTCAATATTATTCAATATCGACTCTGTCAACCACCGCATTCTTATTGGCAGACTAAATAGCCTTGGTTTCTCAAATGACTGCCTCGCCTGGTTCACCAACTACTTCTCAGATAGAGTTCAATGTGTCAAATCGGAGGGCCTGTTGTCTGGACCTATGGCAGTCTCTATGGGGGTGCCACAGGGTTCAATTCTTGGGCAGACTCTTTTTTTTTTCTTTTTTTTCCCACCTTTATTTAACCAGGTAAGCCAGTTGAGAACAAGTTCTCATTTATAACTGCGACCTGGCCAAGATAAAGCAAAGCAGTGCGATAAAAACAACAACACAGAGTTACATATGGGGTAAAAAAACAGAATATATATATACAGTGTGTGCAAATGTAGCAAGTTATGGAGGTAAGGCAATAAATAGGCTATAGTGCAAAATAATTACAATTCAACTGGCTTACCTGGTTAAATAAAGGTTAAATACATTTTTTAAATTAAAAATTAGGAAGGTGTTCCTAATGTTTTGTACACTCAGTGTATTTAATGGTAAATTATGTTTTGCCGCAAATTGATTTGCAACCAACAGATATTGCAACCCCTGAAATCTATCTCTATGCTCAAGTAACTATAGTTGTTATCTATTAGAGAGGCCTTGTGAAACAAATCACAGGCCAAATTGTCGTAAACAAAATGCCCTTTAACCCTCATAGGGCACAATTGATCCATTCCAGATCAAGTGTTTTCAAATCAGATGTTTTCATTTTTTTTCTCTATCTCCACTTCTCAGCAGTTCTAAATCCCTGTGTTTGACTCCTCCAAGGGTGGTGTACATTGTCTCAGTGGAGGTCCTGTGTCAGCCCCTCATCCAGCAGAGAATTATACCCGCAAAGATAACCTTGATGAGAGGGTTGCACACACCCATGAAAGCACACCAAACACACAAATACGCACCTAACACTAACAGGAACACACACCTAACGGCGCGCACACACACATGCATGTAGGGAATACAGGCATGCACACAAACCACACACACACACACACTCACCTAATGAGTGCCACCGTTAGGAATTTATTCAGGCCTTCACTGCCTCACTCTCGTCTCGCACAAAACAATCAGTGTTAGCACACAGCCTTTAGCGATTGAGTGTGTTTGTGTCTGTGTTCCCACACACAGCGGGGAAGCTGGAAAACAGACAGGATGAAATCATGGACACACAAAAAGGTACTATACACACCTGCTTTTACACTAGCAGGTTCCACGGATGACATCTGACTGAACCATTCTCTCTCATTCACTCAGAGAGGAGGGAAAACCAAAGGCTTATTATGCAGATGACAGCCAGTCTGCCTCTTTAACTTAAAGGCCATTTTTTCTGGCCTTTAAGCCCCCTTAGTCAGGACTGTCATACATCTGCAATTATAGGGATTATCCTAAATCACAGTGATGAATAGTAGTCTCCTCTGTGTTCATGCTGGAGGCCGCAGCCTCGGTGTGAAGTTATTAGTCCTGATGGATTCTGCTGTATGTCCCTCAGTCGGCCTGAAGCTAATACGCCTCAAACACGTCTGCAGACTGCAGCGCTGTCCAATCACCTCACAATGGAGCCCAATGAGTCGCGATGGGATTCTGAGATGATTCCAAGCTTCCTCATTGGATTAGAAATAAGGCCTTTAACACTCATTACGGCCAGTTGGCTGCGGTGACTCAATTTCTCCGCACGATATGGCGCCCAGGCTATTTGGTTATCTTTAGGATAACTAAGTGGCCTTGATGAGATTGAATGATTTAAGGATCGTTGTGGAGGATGTAGCTTCTACTACCGCCAAGGCTGCGTTTACAAAGGCAGCCCAATTCTGATCTTTTGCCCAATTATTGGTATTTTGACCAATCAGAACAGATATTTTGCCAATAATTGGGCAAAGGATCAGATTTGGGCTGCCCGTGTAAACGCTACCTTAGTGAAGTGATTTATTAATTGAGGCCATGAAGATCTTCGAAAGTCAAGAAAAGAGAAGGTTACAGCTATGAATTACTCATCAAGAATACTTTTCCTGGGCCCTTTACATTCTTTAACTAAAGAATTTATAAAATCGCAGTTTTCACACATGAAGGCAATGGTACGGTGCTGGATATATTGAATAAAAGATTAGAAAATGGTCAAGGTCCCATTTAATTGCGCTTCTATCTCTCTGACTCCTCTCTCTACCTACTGCTGTGTTTTGAAATGCAGTTTTCATTCCAATTCCCAAAAGCCAAGGTAAAGTGTAATTTTAAGCTTTCAGAAGCTTTCTGAAAGGATGACTAACTATCAAATTTGTGTGCAATCACAGACCGACAAGTAGCATCTACAGCATAAGAATTGCCATTTCCAATCAACGTCTTCATCTCACCAGTACAAAATATTACTCCTTAAAAGCTTCAGTGCACAATATATCTCCACAAGACTGAAAATTGTTGTCAAAATGGATGACCGAGGTCGGGGCAGCTATCACAGGCGGGAGTGCGGGTTGTTTTGAGAGATGTCGCCACTTATCCTTTGTTTGCGCTTCATTTGCTTTCAACATCCACTACATAGAGGTCTTAAAGCTTGTCACTAAGAGCGGGCACAGTTTCCCTTGACTGAGTCTCCATTACAAATAAAAGGCTGTTATCGCTATCAATATGAAACATAACCTGCATGTCTTTCATGCCTTTCTTAGAATCGCAAGTGGACAGCAGTTCACAGGACTAAACACCAAGACCACCAACATGTCTTTTTCTGCCTTTACTCAAGTGAGAGAAGAAGAGGGAAATACCCCCTAGACAGCATGGAGAATCCAAAATAACAGAAGATACAGAACTGTATACAGAGCTATGCTGATCTGGTACTACAGTATGCATATACTTCAGAAAAGTATCATCTTTGCATTATACAGGCCTATTTATCATCTTTGCATTATACAGGCCTATTTATCATCTTTGCATTACACAGGCCTATTTATCATCTTTGCATTATACAGGCCTATTTTTCAGATGTTCTCTGCTAATACCCAGCCAGTCACACATTTTGCCTGTATAGGGCAGAAAACCGAGTTGAATTTGATTGGGTTGAGATATTTATTTTTCTCTCCATTTATATGTTTCTGGGTCTCATAAGGATAGTAGCTTTAAGTGGGTTGCACAGCAGTTATAAGCCTTTGAAAAGGTCTATATCCAGACTTTCATGGTTTCTTACGGAAGGCTGACCCTGACTGGATCTGACTGGCTCGCTACACATCAAGAGACGGCCACAGGGAGTTATTTTGGACTCGCTGAAATTGCCATGTGCCTCGTTCCCCACCCACTACGAGCTGAGCCCTTTGCTACGGACCAAGGAATTCCTACGGAAAAAGATTAGACTCTATGTGTTCCATCAGGTGTTTCCGTAGAACCGAAGGTGAAGGGGGAAGTGTATCAGCTAGTGCTAGTCATGGCTAGCTCTAGCAATTCTCTTTGTCTAAGGAATGAGGTTGTATGAGAGGTACAGTGGCTTGCGAAAGTATTCACCCCCCTTGGCATTTTTCTGATTTTGTTGCCTTACAACCTAGAATTATAATGGATTTTTGGGGGGTTCGTATCATTTGATTTACATAACATGCCTACAACTTTGAAGATGCAAAATGTTTTTTATTGTGAAACAAACAAGAAATAAGACAGAAAAACAGAAAACTTGAGCGTGCATAGCTATTCAACCCGCCAAAGTCAATACTTTGTAGAGCCACCTTTTGCAGCAATTACAGCTGCAAGTCTCTTGGGGTATGTCTCTATGAGCTTGGCACATCTAGCCACTGGGATTTTTGCCCATTCTTCAAAGCAAAACTGCTCCAGCTCCTTCAAGTTGGATGGGTTCCGCTGGTGTACAGCAATCTTTAAGTCATACCACAGACTCTCAATTGGTTTGAGGTCTGGGCTTTGACTAGGCCATTCCTAGACATTTAAATGTTTCCCCTTAAACCACTCGAGTGTTGCTTTAGCAGTATGCTTAGGGTCATTGTCCTGCTGGAAGGTGAACCTCTGTCCCAGTCTCAAATCTCTGGAAGACTGAAACAGGTTTCCCTCAAGAATTTCCCTGTATTTAGCACCATCATTCCTTCAATTCTGACCAGTTTCCCAGTCCCTGCCGATGAAAAACATCCCCACAGGATGATGCTGCCACCACCATGCTTCACTGTGGGGATGGTGTTCTCGGGGTGATGAGAGGTGTTGGGTTTGCGCCAGACATAGCGTTTTCCTGGATGGCCAAAAAGCTCAATTTGAGTCTCATCTGACCAGAGTACCTTCTTTCATATGTTTGAGGAGTCTCCCACATGCCTTTTGGCAAACACCAAACGTGTTTGCTTATTTTTTTCTTTAACCAATTTCTTTTTTCTGGCCACTCTTCCGTAAAGCCCAGCTCTGTGGAGTTTATGGCTTAAAGTGGTCCTATGGACAGATACTCCAATCTCCAATGTGGAACTTTGCAGCTCCTTCAGGGTTATCTTTGGTCTCTTTGTTGCCTCTCTGATTAATGCCCTCCTTGCCTGGTCCGTGAGTATTGGTGGGCGGCCCTCTCTTGGCAGGTTTGTTGTGGTGCCATATTCTTTCCATTTTTTAATAATGGATTTAATGGTGCTCCGTGGGATGTTCAAAGTCTCTGATATTTTTTTATAACCCAACCCTGATCTGTACGTCTCCACAACTTTGTCCCTGACCTATTTTTGGAGCTCCTTGGTCTTCATGGTGCCGCTTGCTTGGTGGTGCCCTTTGCTTAGTGGTATTGCAGACTCTGTGTTATTTCACCTTTATTTAACCAGGTAAGCCAGTTGAGAACAAGTTCTCATTTACAACTGCGACCTGGCCAAGATAAAGCAAAGCAGTGCGGAAAAAACAACAACAACACAGAGTTACATATGGAATAAACAAAACGTACAGTCAATCACACAATAGAAAATCTATATACAGTGTGTGCAAATGTAGTAAGTTATGGAGGTAAGGCAATAAATAGGCCATAGGGCTATTTACAGATGTTCTGTGTAAGCTGCTCTGGCAACTGATGCTTAAAGATAGTGAGGGAGATAAGTGTCTCCAGCTTCAGAGATTTTTGCAGTTCGTTCCAGTCATTTGCAGCAGAGAACTGGAAGGAATGGCGACCAAAGGAGGTGTTGGCTTTGGGGATGACCAGTGAGATATACCTGCTGGAATGTATACTACGGGTGGGTGTTGCTATGGTGACCAAAGAGCTAAGATAAGGCAGGGATTTGGCTAGAAGGGATTTATAAATGACCTGGAGCCAGTGGGTTTGGCGACAAATATGTAGTGAGGGCCAGCCAACAAGAGCGTACAGGTCACAATGGTGGGTAGTATATGGGGCTTTGGTGACAAAACGGATGGCACTGTGATAGACTACATCCAATTTGCTGAGTAGAGTGTTGGAAGCTATTTTGTAAATGACTTCGCCGAAGTCAAGGATCGGTAGGATAGTCAGTTTTACGAGGGCATGTTTAGCAGCATGAGTGAAGGAGGCTTTGTTGCGAAATAGGAAGCTGATTCTAGATTTAACTTTGGATTGGAGATGCTTAATGTGAGTATGGAAGGAGAGTTTACAGTCTAACCAGACACCTAGGTATTTGTAGTTGTCCACATATTCTAAGTCACACCCGCCGAGAGTAGTGATTCTAGTCTGGCAGGTGGGTGCAAGCAGCGTTCGATTGAAGAGCAGGCTTCAAAATGCTATTTAGTCTGCCAATAAGAATGCATTGATTGACAGAGTCAAAAGCCTTGGCCAGGTCAATGAAGATGGCTGCACAGTACTGTCTTTTATCGATTGTGGTTATTATATCATTTAGGACCTTGAGCGTGGCTGAGGTACACCCATGACCAGCTTGGAAACCAGATTGCGTAGCGGAGAAGGTACGGTGGGATTCTTAATGGTCGGTGATCTGTTTGTTAACTTGGCTTTCAAATACTTTCGAAAGGCAGGGCAGGATGGATATAGGTCTGTAACAGTTTGGATCTAGAGTGTCACCCGCTTTGAAGAAGGGGATGACCGCGGCAGGGGGGGAGCATGGGCAAGTAGCAGCGGAGGGTGTAGAGCTGGTGGCCGGGGTAGGGGTAGCCAGGTGGAAAGCATGGCCAGCCGTAGCAAAATGCTTGTTGAAATTTTTGATTATCGTAGATTTATCGGTAGTGACAGTGTTTCCTAGCCTCAGTGCAGTGGGCAGCTGGGAGGAGGTGCTCTTATTCTCCATGGACTTTACAGTGTCCCAAAACTTTTTGGAGTTAGTGCTACAGGATGCAAATTTCTGTTTGAAAAAGTTAGCCTTTGCTTTCCTAACTGATTGTGTATATTGGTTACTGACTTCCCTGAAAAGTTGCATGTCGTGGGGGCTGTTCGATGCTAATGCCATACGCCACAGGATAATGTTGTGCTGGTCAAGGGCAGTCAAGTCTGGGCTTAACCAGGGGCTATATCTGTTCTTAGTTCTGAATTTTTTGAATGGGGCATGCTTATTTAAGATTGAGAGGAAAGCACTTTTAAAGAACAACCAGGCATCCTCTACTGACGGAATGAGATCGATATCCATCGACAGCGGAGGTGTATTTAGAGGGTAAATTAGTCAGGATGATATCTATGTTAATGGATTTAGGGTTGTACCTTGTAGGTTCCTTGATAATTTGTGTGAGATTGAGGGCATATAGTTTAGATTGTAGGATGGCCGTGGTGTTAAGCATATCCCAGTTTAGGTCACCAATTAATACGAACTCTGAGGATAGATGGGGGGCAATCAATTCACATATGGTGTTCAGGGCACAGCTGGGGGCTGAGTGGGGTCTGTAGCAAGCGGCAACAGTGAGAGACTTATTTCTGGAAGTTGGCTTTTTAGAAGTAGAAGCTCAAACTGTTTGGGCATAGACCTGGATAGTATGATAGAGCTCTGCAGGCTATCTCTACAGTAGATTGCAACTCCGCCCCCTTTGGCAGTTGTATCTAGACGGAAAATGTTGTAGTTGGGAATGGAAATTTCAGAATCTTTGGTGGCCTTCCTAAGCCAGGATTCAGACACTGCTAGAACATCAGGGTTGCCTGAGTGTGCTAACGCAGTGAATAACTCAAACTTAGGGAGGCTTCTGATGTTAACATGCAAGAAACCAAGGCTTTTGCGATTACAGAAGTCAACAAATGATAGCGCCTGGGGAGCAGGAGTGATACTGGGGGCTACAGAGCCTGGGTTAACCTCTACATCACCAGAGGAACAGAGGAGGAGTAGAATAAGGAGGCGGCTAAAGGCTTTAAGAACTGGTCTTCTAGTGCGTTGGGTACAGAGAAAAAAAGTGGCAGATTTCCGGGCGTTGTAGAATAGATTCAGGCATTATGTACAGACAAGGATATGGAAGGATATGAGTACAGTGTAGGTAAACCTAAACTTTGGGAAAAGATGGATGAGATAGTATCACTGGAGGCACCGATTGAGTGTGTGGGGGGGGGGTGGGACAAAGGAGCTATCTGAGACAGGTTGAGCAGGGCTGGGGGCTCTACATTGAAAAAGTACAGTTTGAACTAACCGAAACAGCAATAGGCAAGGCATATTGACATGGGAGAGAGGCATAAAGCAGTCACAGGTGTTATTCGAGAGAGCTAAGACAACAGCTGGTAATGGCGACGAAAGTTTGAGCTGAGGCTAAACAGATAAACAGGATGGGGTACCATAAAAGGAACAGACCAGCAGGCATCAGCTGTGTAGCTGAGTGATCATAAGGTCCAGTGAACAGCAATAAGTAAGTCCGGGAGCAGTTCAGTGGCTGCTACGCTACAGGCGAGCTGGAGGCACGGCTGTTGATTGCGTGTGCTAGCGGGCCGGGGCTAGCAAATGGATCTTCGTGGTCGTCGCAACGGGAAGCCTGTTGAAACCACATCAGACGATTACGTCGGCAGACTAGTCGTGATGGATCGGCGGGGCTCTGTGTCAACACTAGGAAGTCCCGTCCGGTTGACAGAGAGGTAGATAGCCAGGAGATGGGCCTGGCTCGAGGCTAGCTCAAGGCTAACTGGGGTTAGCTTCAGGACAGTGGTGATTAGCCAACAACGATAACAGCCATTCGGTTGCAGCTAGCTAGTTGCGATGATCCGGTGTTAAGGTCCTGAAACACATTCAGCTCAGAGATACTGTGCAGTGGAGAGATAGTGTTGAAGAGATTTGGCATTGGACAATGTGGCTGAGGATGATCTTTTAACAGGCCTATTGAAAACGATGCAATGTGATCACATATGCACACATGCGAGCGCACAAACATATGCACACACACACACACGCACGCATGCAATCACACTATTGCATTCCACACCGCCCTCACCCACCTGGACAAAAGGAATACCTACGTAAGAATGCTGTTCATTGACTACATATCCGCATTCAACGCCATAGTCCCCTTCAAGCTCATCACCAAGCTCAGGACCCTGGGACTGAACACCTCCCTCTGCAACTGGATCCTGGTCTTCCTGACGCCCCCCATCACTGGGGCCGAGCTCCCTCCATCCAGGACCTCTATACCAGGCAGTGTCAGAAGAAGGCCCCCAAAATTGTTAAAGACTCCAGCCACCCAAGCCATAGACTGTTCTCTCTGCTACCGCACGGCAAGCGGTACCAGTGCACTAAGTCTGGAACCAACAGGACCCTGAACAGCTTCTACCCCGAGGCCATAAGACTGCTAAACTATAGACCGTTAAATAACTAATCAAATGGCTACCCGGACTACATGCATTTACCTTTTTTTGCACTCTTTTGCACTGACTCTATGCACACACATTGGACTCTACCCACACACACATACCGTACAATGACACACACACACACACCTTCACACTCACCACAGATGCTGCTGCTACTGTCTATTATCTATCCTGTTGCCTATTCACTTTACCCCTACCTATATGTTCAGTACATAGCTCCCCCAATTATCTCGTACTCCTGCACATCGACTAAGTACTGGTCCTCCCTGTATATAGCCTTGTTATTGTTACTCATTATTGTTATTCGCTATTCACTGTGTATTTATTCTTTGTGTCACTATTTCTATTTATGAAAAACGTATGTATAATAAAACGTTATCTTTAACTCTGCGTTGCTGGAAAAGGACCCGTTAGAAAGCATTTCACTGTTAGTCTACACCTGTTGTTTACAAAGCATGTGACAAATGAAATTTGATTTGACACACAGACACACTCTCTCTCTCTCTCACACACACACACACACACACACACTACATCCCACTAGGATACACAAATCAACAAACATCCCTGTAAAACCTCTCCTTACCCACAAAGCATTTATATATCCATCTAATGGAGAAACCAGCAATAATTCACATTACATTTACATTTTAGTCATTTAGCAGATGCTTTTATCCAGAGCGACTTACAGTTAGTGAATACATATATTATTTTATTTTTTATACTGGCCCCCCGTGGGAATCGAACCCACAACCCTGGCGTTGCAAACGCCATGCTCTATCAACTGAGCTACATCCCTGCCGGCCATTCCCTCCCCTACCCTGGACGACGCTGGGCCAATTGTGCGCCGCCCATGAGTCTCCCGGTCGCGGCCGGCTGCGACAGAGCCTGGATTCGAACCAGGATCTCTAGTGGCACAGTTAGCACTGCGATGCAGTTCCTTAGACCACTGCGCCACTCAGGAGCCCCTCAGGAGCCCCTGGGATAGGGATACAATTGATTCCTATGGGATATTCCCAACGGCTGCAATCTGCCACTGTCTTGTCCATGCTGATGTCCTACACTGTTCCCTAGTAGGGAACAGAGTGCCATTTGGGACACACCACTAGTCTTTGTCATCCCAGGGATTACTGGATGAGTACAAAGATGAAGGATGTACGCCGGTTCCAAGATTATGGAATGACCTTTTATACGACAGTGGGCAGTTTTATAGTACCCCCTCATCGGATTAAAACCACTGACCCACATAGTGTTGTGAGCGTTCCCTGCACAAAACCTGAAAAAGTTTGAAAGAAATCTCGTACCAATTATTTATTCTTGTTTTTCATATTCCTAAGAGGCCTTTAATCCCTAAATCTTTAAGCCCTCACAAGTGAAACCTAATTTGAACCTGTTTAGAAAGACTGAGCTTGTACATTTGGTGGTTGATGTGGCTATATCTTTTAGAAGTTGACCTTTGACTCTCAACGGTCTGATGGTGTGTCTGAAACGAGAGGTATTCAAACCACACACAGACAGGCACACTCAACTACAGACAGGCAGACAGACAGACACACGCACATGTCGACACACATTCCACCCAAGCACATGCCACGCCTCCCACAAAAAACTTTCCCACACACACTTCTAGGCCTGCCTTTTTCTTGGAGTCTCTGCATTTGAACTATGGACCGGAATGAACTCCATGTTCCAATGTATCCTGCTGCTATTTGAGTGAGTCTACAGCCTCCGAATAGTCCCTCTTAAAATGGGAACAAGTGCAGCAAATTAAATGGCTGTCCTCTATAGCTTCTTGAGGTCAATCCTGTCTGCATATGTACATTTGGTATAGTAATAATTCCCCATACAAGACAGACTGGGTGGTAGAGATAATGCCCCATACAAACAGACTAGGTGGTAGTAATAATGCCCCATACAGACAGACTGGGTAGTAGCAATAATTCCCCATACAGACAGACTGGGTGGTAGTGATAATGCCCCATACAGACAGACTGGGCGGTAGTGATAATGCCCCATACAGACAGACTGGGCGGTAGTAATAATTCCCCATACAGACAGACTGGGTGGTAGTGATAATGCCCCATACAGACAGACTGGGTGGTAGTGATAATGGCCTATACAGACAGACTGGGTGGTAGTGATAATGCCCCATACAGACAGACTGGGCGGTAGTAATAATTCCCCATACAGACAGACTGGGTGGTAGTGATAATGCCCCATACAGACAGACTGGGTGGTAGTGATAATGCCCCATACAGACAGACTGGGTGGTAGTAATAATTCCCCATACAGACAGACTGGGTGGTAGTGATAATGCCCCATACAGACAGACTGGGTGGTAGTAATAATTCCCCATACAGACAGACTGGGTGGTAGTGATAATGCCCCATACAGACAGACTGGGTGGTAGTGATAATGGCCTATACAGACAGACTGGGTGGTAGTGATAATGCCCCATACAGACAGACTGGGTGGTAGTGATAATGCCCCATACAGACAGACTGGGTGGTAGTGATAATGGCCTATACAGACAGACTGGGTGGTAGTGATAATGCCCCATACAGACAGACTGGGCGGTAGAGATAATGCCCCATACAAACAGACTAGGTGGTAGTAATAATGCCCCATACAGACAGACTGGGTGGTAGTGATAATGCCCCATACAGACAGACTGGGCGGTAGAGATAATGCCCCATACAAACAGACTAGGTGGTAGTAATAATGCCCTATACAGACAGACTGGGTCGTAGTGATAATACAGACAGACTACTGCTCTCTCCTTTTATCTCAAATATAATTTGAATGGAGCGGCACAAGGTCACTGTCACATTACCAAAGCACATCCTTTACCACTTCATAGGCTACGTCCCAAATGGCACGCTTTTCCCTATGAAGTGCCCAATTCCTTATAGCGCGCTGTAGTGCCCCACCCATAGGGCTCTGGTCAAAGGTAGTGCACTACATAGATAATATGGTGACATTTGGGACTCACTAGAAAGTCAGAAGTATGCTTTTAGTGAGTAGAAGCATTTCCATTTGGTTTCTCCATTTGCTGGTTATAAGTAAACAATTAAAGCCTATATGCCATCCCGTATTCTATTGTACATTGCTCTCGACTACTCTTGCTGTCATAGGAAAATTGAAACTCAAGGCCTGGAAATGAGAATCTCGCTGTCACGCCCTGACCTTTAATGCCTGTTGTTTCTCGTTGGTTTGGTCAGGGTGTGAATTTCTATGTATACATTCTATGCTAGAGGACCCGATCTATCGAGACCAGCTGGTCAACCGGATCCAGCCACCTACACCCCAGCCCCTGGAGGGATTCAGATATCCCGGCCACCGGCGTTTGATGGGACGGCAGCGCGATGTAAGGGATTTCTGCTCCAACTAGAGCTGTATTTCTCCAGCATCAGGCCGGCGCCACTGGAGTGGGAGAAGGTATCCGTCCTCGTTTCCTGCCTTTGTAGGAGAGCCCTGGAGTGAGCCAACGCAGTGTGGAACGAGGGAGGTGTCGCTTTAGTGGAGTTTGCTAGACTCTTTTGGGCCGTTTTAGATCACCCGCCTGAGGGTCGAGAGGCGGGCGAACGACTGGTCCATCTGAGGCAGGGGACAAGGACCGCACAGGACTACGCGCTGGAGTTCCGGACGCTGGCAGCGGGGTACGGGTGGAATGAGCGGGCCCTGATCGACCATTTCCGGTGCCACCTAAGGGAGGACGTCCGACGGGAGCTAGCCTGCCGTGATGCCATGCTATCGTTCTCCCAACTGGTGGACATGGCCATCCGGCTGGACAATCTGCTGGCAGCCAGAGGACGTCCTGGTAGGGGTTTGCCTGTTCCCACTCCGGACAACTCTGACCCCGAGCAGATGGAGCTGGGGGGAGCCGCTGGTCGAGAGAGCGCAGGAGGACAGCGACAGTGCCATTCTGGTGGCACGAAGGGACAATCCACCTCACATCGCAGTCAGTTCTTTTAGGTCTGGAGGCGGTAGGCAGGGTACTCACGCATCACCCCAGGTAACGAACACCCAGACTTGTTCAGAGCCCTTTGCGGCGCACTGTACCTTATCTATCTCCTTTCCCGATATCCTGGTAGTTTCCCAGTGTAAGGCACTAGTCGATTCAGGCGCAGCTGGGAACTTTATGGACAGGGCATTTGCACGCCGTCAAGGCATTTCATTGGTTCCCCTATCCATTCCACTCCCCATCAGAGCACTTGATAGTCGACCAGTAGGGTCCGGGTTGGTTAAGGAGGTTACTGTACCAGTCACCATGATTACACAGGAGACGCATGTTGAGCAGATCACTTTTTTGATTATTGAGTCTCCTGCTTACCCTGTAGTCTTAGGTATTCCGTGGTTAGCCCTTCACAACCCCACATTTTCATGGCCGCAGAGGGTTCTTACAGGGTGGTCGCGTGGGTGTCCGGTTAGGTGTCTATGTGTTTCTGTTGGTGCGACCACGGTGGAAAGTCCAGACGGTACCCCCACCGTGCGCATTCCCCCCGAATACCATGATCTGGCGCTCACGTTTTCCAAGACCACCTCATCAGGAGGAGGAGTGTGCGATAAACCTTCGGGTAGACGCTGTACCTCCCAGGAGTCATGTGTATCCCCTGTCGCAGGCTGAAACGGAGGCTATGGAAACATACGTTACCGAATCCCTGCGCCAGGCATATATATGTTCCTCCAATTCACCTGCGTCCTCAAGTTTCTTCTTTGTGAAGAAGAAAGATGACGGTTTACGCCCGTGCATTGATTATAAACCACTGAACAAGGTGACGGTACGATTTAGTTATCCTCTTCCCCTCATTCCTTCAGTGATTGAGTCAATGCATGGGGCCCGTTTTTTCACCAAATTAGACCTCAGGAGTGCCTACAACCTGGTGCATATTCGGGAGGGGGATGAGTGGAAAACAGCATTCAGCACAACCTCGGGGCATTATGAATACCTGGTGATGCCCTATGGTTTGATGAATGTTCCATCCGTTTTCCAGTCCTTTGTGAACGAGGTGTTTTGGGACATGCTTGGTCGCGGTGTGGTGGTCTACATCGATGACATTCTGGTGTATTCCACTACGCGTGCCGAAACATGTGTCGCTGGTTCGCAAGGTACTGGTCCGATTGCTGGAAAATTATCTTTATGCAAAGGAAGAGAAATGTGAGTTTTTCCAGCAGTCAATCTCCTTCCTCGGATACCGCATTACTACCACAGGTGTGGAGATGGAGGGAGATCGCATTTCAGCCGTGCGTAATTGGCAGACTCCAACCACGGTGAAGGAGGTGCAGGGCTTCCTTGGCTTTGCCAACTACTATCGGAGGTTTATTTGGGGCTTTGGCAAGGTCGCAGCTCCCATTACCTCCTTGTTTAAGGGTGGGCCGTCCCGGCTCCGCTGGTCTGCTGAGGCTGATTTGGCCTTCAGTAGATTGCGGGGTCTGTTTACCTCCGCCCCGGTACTGGCTCACCCCGATCCATCACTACCGTTCGTAGTGGAGGTGGATGCGTCCGAGGTAGGGATAGGCGCTGTCTTATCCCAATGCTCGGGCACGCCACCCAAGCTCCGCCCCTGTGCCTTCTTTCCGAAGAAGCTCAGCTCGGCGGAGCAGAACTACAGCGTTGGTGATCGGGAGCTGCTGGCTGTTGTCCGAGCTTTGACGGTGTGGAGGCATTGGCTCGAAGGGGCGAAATACCCTTTCCTCGTCTGGACAGACCACCGTAACATGGAGTACATTCGGGCAGCGAGGAGGCTGAACCCTCGCCAGGCCAGGTGGGCCCTCTTCTTCACCCGGTTTCACACTCTCATACATTCCAGGGACGAAGAACGTGAAGGCAGATGCGCTGTCTCGGCTGTATGACAGAGAGGAGAGGCCCAGAGACAACACACCCATACTCATGGCCTCATGCATTGTGGCGCCGGTAGTATGGGCGATGGACGCGGATATAGCGCAGGCATTACGCACAGATCCATCTCCACCGCAGTGTCCAGCTGGGCTGCAGTATGTGCCTGCGCTTTTCCGTGATCGTCTGATCTACTGGGCACAACGACACCCTCCTCTGGTCATCCAGGTATCGGTCGTACAATGCGCTGCCTGACCGAGAAGTACTGGTGGCCTACCTTGGCTAAGGACGTGAGGGTGTATGTTTCCTCCTGCTCAGTGTGCACCCAGAGTAAGGCACCTAGGCACCTCCCAGTGGGTAAGCTACAACCTTTACCAGTTCCACAACGACCATGGTCTCACCTTAGTATTGATTTTCTTACTGATCTTCCCCTCTCCCAAGGTAACACCACTATCCTGGTTGTTGTGGATCGCTTTTCGAAGTCCTGCCGCCTCCTTCCTCTGCCCGGTCTCTCCACGGCCCTACAAACTGCGGAGGCTCTGTTTACTCACATCTTCCGGCACTACGGGGTACCAGATGATATAGTGTCCGACCGAGGTCCCCAGTTCACGTCTAGAGTCTGGAAGGCGTTCATGGAACGTCTGGGGGTCTCGGTCAGCCTGACCTCTGGATTTCACCCCGAGAGTAATGGGCAGGTGGAAAGGGTGAATCAAGATGTGTGTAGGTTCCTGTCAGGACCGGCCGGGGGAGTGGTCGGTGTTCCTGCCATGGGCAGAATATGCTCAGAACTCTCTCCGCCACTCCTCCACTAACCTAACACCCTTCCAATGTGTTTTGGGTTACCAACCGGTCCTGGCACCGTGGCACCAGAGCCAGACCGAGGCTCCTGCGGTGGATGACTGGTTTCGGCGCGCAGAGGAGACTTGGGATGCTGCCCACGTTCGCCTCCAGCACGCCGTGCGTATCGTCAGAAGGCGAACACTGACCGGTTTTTTTCGTACCGGGGGATCGGGTCTGGCTCTCGACCCGGAATCTACCCCTCCGCCTGCCCTTCCGGAAGCTGAGCCTGCGGTATGTAGGGCCGTTTAAAGTTCTGAGTAGGATAAAATAGGTTAAATACAGGTTGTTACTCCCCCTGATTACCGTATTAACCCCTCGTTTCATGTGTCTCTCCTCAGGCCGGTGGTAGATGGTCCACTCCAGGAGTCTGAGGTGCGGGAGGTTCCTCCACCTCCTCTGGACATCGAGGGGGCCCCGGCATACTCGGTCCGTTCCATACTGGATTCGAGGCGTCGGATGGGGGACCTTCAGTATCTCGTGGAGGGGGAGGGGTACGGTCCGGAGGAACGGTGCTGGGTCCCAAGGAGGGACATCCTCGATCCCTCCCTGTTGAGGGATTTCCACCGTCGCCATCCGACGGTGCGTGTTATTTATGTAAACGGAATAAACTCTGGACTTCGGTGTTTTACCTCCTGCGCCTGACTCCTTCATTCACACCTCGTCACAACTTCAAACATACTGTGTGACAATTCAAATCTCCAGGCTCTATTTGTGCAGAAATGTCCAAATGTTGTGATATGAACTGTAAATAACTGTTAGCATGGCTCCCGTCCCAGAGTTAGATATAGGTAAACCACCCCCCTTGATATAATATGGCTGTTTCTGTCTGAACACAATACATACTTTTGGACTACAAAACCTTTTCCTGAGAGCCTGCATTTAATTTACAGCTTTTCTCTCAAACTACATTTTAATCCAAATGTTCCCATTCGCAGCTATTTTTTAAATGTATAAATATGTTTGGTTTGCCTATACGTTTTGGTAGTGACAACAGTATCCAGTTTGCAGTATGAGGCTCCCTAGTCCCTACATAGTGCACTACTTTTGACCAGAGCCCACAAGACCTGTTCAAAAGTAGTGCACTATAAAGGGAATAGCGTGCCATTTGGGACGCATTCTTTTATATAAAAAAAAATAACATTACCATAGCTAGGGGAGCAAAATGGAAGGACCCTAGAGAGGGTATAACACTTCCACTATTTAGGGACACTGTTCTGTGGAATTTGCCATCAGTGTGCTTCCTCTGTAGGGGCTATATTGAGCCCTGTTGCCTTGATCACCCTCCATAATACTGGAGAAACATGGCCTATCTATAGCTGCTAAACCGTTGCAACTGAAATATGATATTTTCAGAAGGAGTCTGAAATGCTAAGTTGGTCTGAATGAATGAATGAATGAACAAATGTATCGATATATTAAATAGTCAAGAGTACTAATACAGCCAAAATACCAAATACCTGGCAGTACACACATTAAAAACCTACAAGGATAACACAATCAACTAATTAGGTCATAGACTTATTTCCATTGTGGCCTTTTAATACTGTAGTTTAAAATGCTTAGGCGAGGACTAACAATATACTCTAACCTATTTATGAGTAAGAAAATAGGACCTAGGAGATCAAAAGTGATGACAGATAAAGCACACATGGCAATGTTGTGAGTAAGGTGTGAGTATGCCCTGTGTTTGTAATTAGTGTGTCCAGGGTTAATAGCGATGTGTCACGTTCTTCCTTTTAGTCCAATACTTTTCTGCTCAGGAATTTCATTATTCACACTGTCTGGCCATGGAACTCCCAGACAGAGTTTTATTTTTCCATGAGAAAGGGGACAGCCCTGCCTTTGTTCTCTCACTGCCCAGCTTGGCTCTCCGCAGAGTTTAACAGTGCGTTCTAAATTGAGATGTTTTTTTTTTGTAGAGTAGTGTGGTCCCATAGTGCAGTCAAAGTGGCCTACAGTGAATGTCTAATGAAAACACAAAGGGATAGGTAGGTAGAGAGAGAGAGAGAGAGAGAGATAGAGAGAGAGAGAGAGAGAGAGAGAGAGAGAGGGAGAGAGAGAGAGAGAGAGAGAGAGAGAGAGGGACATAGAGATAGAGGGAAATAGAGAGAGAGGGAGTTGAGGTAAAGTCAAGATTCGCTCCTTTGATGTTCAATATTGGATCACATTCATCAAAGTGGAACTGTAAAATGCCAAGATCAATATTCTAATCGCCTTTTTCCGTGAGGGCAAATGTGACTTTCATTAACACAATTAAAGAGCTATTAAAGAAACGGCATCCTGTGAACCGTGTGGTGAACTTTGCACATTAGAATTATCGATAGATAAATCATCCACGTTGACTGATATATTGAGGACAAGCCGCTACTAGAAGCTCTCGGACCGCATCCTATCCTGTAGAAGTTTAACCTTGTGTTAAAGGTTTCTCTGAAAGAAAAGGCATTTCAGGACAGAGGATGGCAGACCGTGGTATTATAGGTACTAAACTGTGAACTACAGAGCCATTTCAACTCCACAATATACTGTGGAAATAAATGATACTGAAGGTGAATTGGTTTGATCATGTTTGTGGCACCGACACCATGACAGCTATCAGTATACCAGGCCATGTTCATTAGCCAAACATTGTCAAACGTTGCATATAGAAATGTCATCAATAGAGCCATCATGATTCCTTATTCTACATGTCAGAGAGGCATATTTGTTCTACATAGCATATATCTATCTGAACGTTCTAAAACGTTGCGTCTTGCTGAAGGTGCCCCAGCTATTTACAGTAAGATGGCCACCTCTGTGAGTGGCTTATTGTGGACATGTGCTTCACTGTTCTAACATTTTGCTTCTAGTCTGATAAACTAATGTTTACTTATCCTTGGCTATTGTTTGGCTGTCCTACACCTGTTCACCATTGCAAAAAGCAGATTTACCACGGTTGCAGGACTACATTGACCCACAAGTTTCCATGGTTCCTTGAGACGTGTATAGTCTGTGGGCTCCGCCCCAGTCACTCCCTAGCCACACCCATAGTCACTTCTTGGTTTGAAGGTGATGTTGCGTTCATAGCATCTTGTACATTTGGAAATACCAGCATACGACTGGGAAAAATCCACTTGAACGCCCCTCCAAATGACAATTACTAGAGGGAAGCTCATCTATCATCACTGAGTTCCGACTTCTCCCTTATGCTGAACTGTGACGTCACATACTAAGGAAAATACCTCGATAACAGCATTTTCGGCAGTTTAATGCAACATCTGTAACGTCGGGAAGCAAGTACAGGGACTGAATTTAATAATAAATAATACATGGAACAAAACAAGAAACACAAGTAGCGTACAGACATGAAACACAGGAACAGAATCAAAATGCCTAGGGAAGGAACCAAAGGGAGTGACATATATAGGGGAGGTAATCAGGAAGGTGATTGAGTCCAGGTGATTCTCATGAGGCGCTGGTGCGCGTAACGATGGTGACAGGTGTGCGTAATAATATGCAGACTGGCGACCTCGAGCGCCGGAGAGGGAGTATACGTGACAGTCGAGCCGGCTGAGGCACGGGAGCCTGTTGAGCCAGCTGAGGCATGGGAGCCTGACGAGCTAGCTGAGGCATTCTCAGTAGCTAAGGCCATGGACACTTGACGGGCCAACCTAGTCTTATAAACCTGTCGAGCCAGCTGAGGCATGGAAGCCTGACGAGCCAGCTGAGGCATGGAAGCCTGACGAGCCAACTGAGGCATCCCCAGTTGCTCCGGCAGCGGCACCCAGACCCGACGTCACCAACAAAAACAAAAAACAAAAAACACTCCCTGATGCTCCCCTTTGGTGAGGCGTGATTCTGTTCCTGCAATCTATGAATATGGTTTTGAACCCTATAATTTGTTTGCGAGCATGATAGCTGTACTTTTAGTTTATGGTTGACGCAGCTTGTTTGCCATTAGCCAAGCGGCGTTCTCAACTGAATTGAACATTTAGCTTTATTGGAGGACAATTACATTGTTGCTCAACTAAAACAGAGACTTTATTTAGCATTTTCATTTGTGATTCAGAGACTGAGCTACATTTGAGTTGATTTGGGGGAATTTTGGTTTGATTTCTGTATGCCAGCCGATTCATCTGTGAATGCATATCATTCTTTGCATGATATTCATGCTCTCCCTTGATTTTCTATAAGCGGCGTTGGGTTTAGTGCTAATTGAATTTTATGACATCAGTGTTACAGACCTGGGTTGGGTTTCCCAAAAGCATCGTAGCACTAAGATCATCTTTCATCCATTTAGTTTCAATGGAATTAAGATGATCTTAGTGCTTTTGGGAAACACAGCCCTGGCAAAGGCCATTAAGGAATGTACAATGCCAATCACTAGCTTTGTAAAGGAAGACCTTTCCTCTCAATTGCGCGGTTACTCCATATTACTAGGTTATGTTGAGTTCACCAAACCCAAATTCATTCCCTCTCTGCACTTGTAGGTCTAGGGCCCGTAGACATGGGTCTAAGGTCAGTTTTTGCATTTTTGCAAGGTAGGATTTAGGCAGGCTAAACTGATCCTAGTGCTGTGCCTACAGGCAACTTCTACCTGGAACACCTTTGGTGCTGTCCTAATCATACAATTAGAGAATATTGAGGCTCTGGAGGAGGCACAGATCTAAGGTCAGTTTTACTTTTTACCCCTAATGGTTTAAGGCTAGGATTAGTGGAGAGAAAGCTGATCCTCGATCTTGTGTCAAAGGGCAACTTCTGAAGGGGGCTTAGTTAAACTGGGCACGGTTTCCTTAAGAGTGTTTTAGCGATGCATCTTTCCTACAACGGCCATTTCCCAAAACACCACGCAGAGAGAACGGTCGCTAAGTGTGTCGTTGAGGCATATGTCGATACTGATAGAATCGAAAGAAATGCAGCGCTGCTCTCGGATCAGCTTTCTCCATTCAGATCTTACCTTAACATTATAATTATTTCACAATACTGACAACAGATAAGCTACTAGAGAGATATTACCACCTACGGCTGCAAATAATGAGGCGGCATATTCCAATGCTTACCCAATTAAAATGCACTACATCACCCATTTGGCACATCATTGCGCACCTGTTAGACTAAAAAATCATGAAGTACTTACTGTATGTTGACACACTTTACATACAGTAGCCTACAAGTAGCAAAATAGAATTCAATTGATTGAACATGAAATGCATTTCAATATGATTTAAAAAAGGCCTATAGCCTACTGTTTATATACTGATCAAAAGTATAGACGCAACATGTAAAATGTTGGTCCCATGTTTCATAAACTGAAATTAAAGATCCCAGAAATGTTTCATACGCACAAAAAGCTTATTTCTCTCAAATTTGTTTACATCCCTGTTAGTGAGCGTTTCTCCTTTGCCAAGATAATCCTCCACCTGACAGGTGTGGCATATCAAGAAGCTGATTAAACAGCATGATCCTTACACAGGTGCACCTTGTGCTAGGGACAATAAAAGGCCACTCTAAAATGTGCAGTTTTGTCACACAACACAATGCTACAAATGTCTCAAGTTTTGAGGGAGCGTGCAATTGGCATGCTGACTGCAGGAATGTCCACCAGAGCTGTTGCCAGATAATTTAATGTTAATTTCTCGACAATAATCCGCCTTCAACGTCGTTTTAGAGAATTTGGCAGTACGTCCAACCGGCCTCATAACTGCAGACCACGTGTAACCACGCCAGCCCAGGACCTCCACATCCAGCTTCTTTACCTGCGGGATCGTCTGAGACCAGCCACCCGGACGGCTGATGAAACTGTGGCGTATTTCTGTCTGTAATAAAGCCCTTTTGTGGCAGAAAACTCATTTTAATTGGCTGGGCCTGGCTCCCCAGTGGGTGGGCCTATTACCTTATATGAACTGTAACTAAGTAAAATTGTTGAAATTGTTGCATGTTGCGTTTATATTTGTGTTCAGTATACTTTCATGCAGTCATCTCGGTTTTCATTTGAAGCATATTTTTGTACGTCGCTTGATTGTATCACTTACAAAGACACTGGTAATTTTGTATTGTAGTCAACTTTTTTTCTAGCGGAGATCTTCTGTGTATAAAGTGACGAGGGAGGGAAAAAAGCATCTAACGACGCACTTAGCTGTTTGACACACTTAGCTGTTTGACACACATAGCTGTTTGACACACTTAGCTGTTTGACACACATAGCTGTTTGACACACTTAGCTGTTTGACACACTTAGCTGTTCTGATGCAGGAGTTAGATTAGTGTTTTCAAGTTCAACGTTAATAACGATGGTTTTGGGAAACAGCTCTGAGATTTAACGATGCTCCTACGAAAGGTTCTAAAGATGAACTTAGCCTTGACATGCTTTTGGGAAACCAGGCCCTGAGCTATTATTAAAGAAATGCAGGTTTGAAAGCAAGGGAGCAGATGCTCGGCCTACACTTATCATTATCTCTGGCTGGGGCAGTCCTGATAAGTGGACTTGTTCGTAGATGATAATATTTGAGGGGCAATTTCATTGGAGAATGTCAATTTTGAAGTACAGGGTCTGATTTGACTCCACTATGGTATTAAAGGGTCTGGTAAGAACAAGGGACTTTGTGAATCTAAGGAATTAAAGGAATGCATAACATGGATTATGCACATTGTATGGTAAAGTAAAGATAACTTTCCGCTGACTTTTCTCAGAAGATGGATCCATGTAATTTCCTTACACATATTTGAGCCTGGATCCAATTAATAGGATTTCTGCTAATTTGCATAACACATTCAAAGTGAAATTATTTGAGCCATCCCAACATCATGAATACATTTCACCCTAGGCTTCTGGATTCAATCTTTGGAAATGTTTACAAAATGCTTACTCTATAGTTTGATAAAGTTCACTGAGAAGTAGGAATTATTATTATTATTATTATTATTATTAATTTGAGATCCTGTGAAATTAGAAGGTTCAAATTGAAATGCTGCGGTATTCAGTTCACAGAGTTAAGCTGACTGAATAGTTTAAACTGGTTTATATGGTCAACTGGTTTAAACTCCAGGTCCTCATTCAGAGTAGCTCCATTAACTCTTAACCAGTTTGTACTTCGCTCACTTCTCCGGGTCGAGACGTGGTCATTGTCCAAGGTGACACGGCTGCTGGCTCAGCAGAGCTAATCCAATCCTATCAGACTGGAGCCTGCAGCACTAACACAAACACACACACACACAGACACACACGCACACGCACAGAACTGCTAGGATCTATGATATGGAGGAGCGGCACTTGACTTGTCACACATCCTGTGAGAAAACCATTGCATCTACACTACAGTACTGTACACACCGCAATCTGATCGCATCATCAGATCACAGATCTGAAAGACTGCATTTATCATTAACATGTGTTTATCTGTCATCACCCACAGCGATCAAGAGTAGGCCTGGGTGTACCCGTTTATCAAATCACACCATCATCACCAGTTCCAAACCAAATTAGACCGCTAACAAATTCAACGTGGCACATTGCCCAACCTCATTGCACTCTTTGTGTTGGGATAATTGTCAACATTACAGAGGGGGTTTGGGTTTTGAACGAGGGCCAAGATCAGGATGCTTTTCAGATGAATAATTGGACCAGTGGACCAGTGGCTACTCGCGGAGTTCGCGACAGGTTGCTGGATGGACCAACCTCTGACGAGCAAACCTTATCCCAGGAAATTGGATCACTAGACTGGCAGTGCCAGTAATTGAGCTACCAGCGGATGTCATATCTCTAACCCAGTGACAGGTATACCTGTGTGGCAAACTGTGCCTCCAGGCCCAGGCACTGCCTGATGGGAAATGGAACCGTGGGATGGAGAGGTCATGATGTGCCACTCGATGGCAGTGAGGTCGATGGCAATCACGCCTTTGAGTTTATCTTCACATAACGCTACTTCACATTCAATCACAGTCTTTGCTCCAGCTTCCTGTCAAGACATCTCAGATGAATGTCACTGAGTCACCCTAGTAATAAACACTGTGTCCAGTCAGTGTTCCCACTAGTAGCCTGAGAAATGTGTGTCCACGTACGCCAGCTTACTTTGCTGCTACGGCTTTTAATTTACTTCATTATGATACTTTCACATGGAAGTCAACAGGACTCGAACGTTGTGGTAATTTCACACTTTTGTGTAGACTTTTTCGATCAGGTCCCTTCCTCTCATTGCAAGGGATGACTCAATGTTATTGGACAAAACTTTCCAAATTGATTTTTACTGTCAGGTTCCTGCACATTTCCAGTATACCGCAGATAGGTGAACAAGTGATCACTCATTGTTTTTGTGACTATACAAAGACATTACATCATCATGTTCGCCATAATTTGCTCTCCTAAAGGACATCATATCAGAATTGTAAGTACAGTACTTCTGTCAATTAATTAATTAATTGGTTACAGTGGTGTTTCAGCTCATTGGTTCTTTTTTAGTTATTTCCCCTTTACTATTTAAGAAACCCTGATACAGTGGACAGTTTAAAAGGCTTTCTTTTGCATAATTAAGGTTTGCAAAAGGGAAGACAGGGTTTGCAGCTTCGAGCACTCGCTGTTAAATGAAACTCAACGATGCATGAGCGGAGTCATTCAGTGAACCCACGCAATTACACATCACCGTAATCACCATTTTGAAATATAACAACCTTTTCATAATTCAGGCTTTGACTGTGGAGGGATTCAGGGATGACAAATACAGTATTCGATGCGCCCCTTTGCAATGTAAATGATCCAATGTATTCTTCAGTGAAAGAAACAGCATTGTGATACAGGGAAAGAAAGAAATGGAAATGTAAGATGAATATTCATTTATTCAAACCTATCTTTTGAACTATCTGTTCTTAAGCGTTGTCTTTGTTTACTGTTGTTGTTGGTTATAATGCATGCAATCGTTCCAGACTCTCTGTCATATTATCAGTATGCAAAACATTTACATAATAACTTTCCTTTCATGGCAGGGCGAATCTCAACTAACACCTGACGCAGGCTGTGAATATGTGCTCACTGATAAGACAAAGTCTTTAATGTCTGATCCAAGGCAATACGCTCTTTTCTCAAGAGACATGCTGCTACTCCTTCACTCCCCCATATGCAATCAATTAGCTCGGGAAAAAGAAAACGTCTACCAGCCGAGGTAGTGGTAACATCTGCAAATGCAAAAGCCATTAGCATTGGTGTGAAGAGATGAGTTGCCTTTTTAAAGGAACTCGCAGAGTGCTTCAAGCTTTTGTCAGCTTAATATATGTACACGTTAACATTGAGAAGATCTGCAGGAAAATATGTAAAGGGAAAGAAGAAGGGAAAGAAGAAAAACAAATGTGACTTTTTATATAGGAAAGGCAGAATACATCATATTAGCTTTTTTAGGTGCATACTATATAATGGTGAGGTTTCTTTTTTCTTTTCAGCCCTACTGACATTGCTACAGACTGGTCTCATTCCTGCCTACCACTATCCAACTTTGACTTCCTTTCTCTGCAGCTTCCATTGCATGTAATCAACAACATGTGGATATCCCTATGGGGTCTGGGAATTGCAGGTGAGGATAGCGACTGGTTCATCCCGGTCTTTGCCAGTTCCTGGAAAAATGCAGGGAAAAAAAGAGAAACATCTGCCTCCATTTTCTATTTTCTCTGTCAGTCGGGGAATGTTTTTGCAGTTACTTCTTTGACTCTGCACCTGTAAGAAGTAGATATGTTTAGCACTACAGGAAGCGCTAATAACAAAGGGGGGGAATCTTCAGAGGTAGCTCGTGCAGCTGCTCTGATATTTTTGACAGAGGGCCTTTTTTCCTCAAAATGAAAGCCCCGGTGATGAAACCGATTCTGCTAAAGCTTGCTTGAAGGTCTTGGGTGAGGTGGTTGCCAAAACTGGAGAAAAAGGGAAAAGATAACACAGAAACCACTAAAGTTCCCAAAACCTCTTTCCTCTTCCGTTGAATCCATTGAGATTCCATGTTGTTTTTTTCCTCTGATGTTTCGGATTGGAGGGAGAAAACAACAAGATAACATCCAGCATTCGTATTTAAATTGCATGTCATTTCTTCAGAGACAGCTTTCACCACTCTGGATTTTCTCTGACAGCTAACGAGCTGCCATATTATCTGCTGGCCGTGTTGCCGTTTGGCATCTTTTTTCGGCAGTATTTAATCACTTGTGATACATGAGTGCTTGTCCAAGAGGAACCAAGTGAACATTTCATCTCTTTAAACAGTGCCAAGAGAAGAAGTAGAAATCACTCAGTTGAGTAAAAATATATTTTGTTGTCAGACGCATCTGGGACTTGGATACTGGCGCTAAGCAAACAGCTAAAAGCAAAATTCCCCTCTTCACCTCTCTTACTGTGTTCATTTCTCATTGTAAAACTAAACTCAGAAATTTTACCATAGCTGGATGAGGATAATTCAACCACAAAAACATTAGAAAGTGTCTCAAAGTAGGAGAGCTGATTTAAAATCAGGTCCCTCACTTTACATATAATCTGATTCATTATGATCTAACAGGCAAAACTGATCCTACATCACCACCTACTCTGATATTCTCTGTGAATTCTGGGCCTGACATCATGTGGAGTCCGTAGACATACCACACACACAGAATGTATTCCACAGAGATGTTCTGACTGACACATCAATTTAGAAACAGTCCAAAGAAGAGACAGGATATGATTGAATTGAGGGCCATTGGGAGGGCTTATGAGTAGTGGGACTGGAAATGTGTGTCTGTGTTTACCGTGCTGTGGATGTTGAATTAAATGAGGTGACATGAGATACTTCTGAACAGTACTGGAACAGATTCAGACACAGACACACACATGCGCACACTTTCATCACTGAGTGTCCCAATGTAGCGTTTCAAGGTTCAGCTCTATTTTAGAACAACACACACACGATGTGCGCACGCACACACACACACACACACAGACACAGACACAGACACAGAAGACACATATACAGGATGGAGTCTTCTGAAGAGCATTCTCTGATCACATTTAACAGTCCTTTTCCAGACCTGCTGAAGACAGATCTAATCCATCTTACTTTCTCTAGACATTAACTCAGAAGCACTTGCCTATGTGACCTTGGAAAATGTCAGCCATGGCTTTTCAAACTACTTCAAGATGATGACAAGAGTGCTTCTATGAGCTGTAACACATGCTTTAAAGACTGGCTTTGAAGCATGCGGATGTCTTATTCCTCCAAAGCGCACAGGAAATTCAGAGGATCCCTTGAACATGTGGAAATCCTTTCCAGGCAATGTGTGTATGCCTGTGTGTGTCTCCCTTGTGTGTGTGTGTGTGTGTGTTTGTGTGTGCACGTGTGTGCACGTGTGCGCATGAGCTAGTGTATGTATTTGAACAGCCCACAGTCGCTTGAACTGTTTAAAAAAGTTTTAATTTGGATTGTCATATTTCCTTTACAGCACATGGCAAGGAATTGCTAGGAATCGGATACATTTGGGAAGGGACACAGCTGATTTACAAACTTGTGGCTTGGAGAATCCTCCGTTGTAAATGAAGGTGTGATTAATTTTAATGAGTCTGGCTTCTGCTTGCAGTGATTACAGGGGCCCTGTCATGAATCATCCACTATACCATCCAAATACCACGCTCTCATCCAATTGAATTAGGGGGGTTTTCTTGGGTTAATTGCTTTTGTGGTTCTGTGCTAGCGGTAGGCTTAGTTAGCATCGTGTGGCAAGCTGGGAAGGCTCTTTTTTGTTTATATTCTTCCAGGGGGTTCCAGTTCTTCGGCCTTGGCCCTGGCTGACTCCTGCGTGGTGTGTCGGCGTTCGTTAGGCACACGCGCTTGAAATGAATTACTAACGACTGTGGTCAGCTGATTATAGCAGATGCTCTGTAATTATTTGGGAATTCAGAGAGGATGTTGCTATTTTTTCTTGAGGGGAGCCAAACATGATGTAGCTATTATGTCGCTCGCTATTACTGTCCCCACTTCAATCAGGGAGCCTGTCTGTGAAGATCATGCAAGGCTCATGGTGGATTGAAAACTTTTAAAGCACATTTTCTGCAATTCTACACATTTTCCCATGGGGCTGAGAGAAAATGTTACAGTTTTATAGGGTGTCCAATCAAAATCAAAATGTTTGACCAATGGGTGAAATAATATGTAAATCGTATAGATACTCCTCTAAGAAAAAAGAATGATCCAAACCTCATGTCTCTATCACAATCGAAAGTTATTGGAGTTTTTACCCTTGTAGGATGGCCAAAATTAGGGTGACTAAATGAATGGAGGCCAGAGAAAAAAAGTGGTAAAAGAATCAGGAAAATAGTATTGCGTCATCTAGGGAGAATTAAGGCTAACTGAGAGGCTCACTGTTGAACTTGTCATATTTCTTCTCGAATCCGGAGGACATAAAACAATAGGTAAGATATATATACTTTTTGAGACATTACGTAATATTTTCATATTTTAGTATACATTTTTCGTATTCATTTGAAATTCCTTTCATTTTTCAAAAATGTCTCACAAAAACAAGTGTATCTCTGTGAAATGTCAACAGAGTAATGAGCGTGTCGCAAGTGTTTTATTTTCAAAAGTCTTTTACATTTAATTCAGCTCGTTTCATGTGAATTTAGCTTTTTGCAACCTGCGGAAACAACTTTGCAGATGACCACCACAACATGTAAAATCCTCAAAAGTTGCTGCGAGAAAGCGGCACCGCTCTGTCAACAGAGCTCGGTGCTTATTATCGGATGTATTAGGTTACGAAATCCGACTTTTTGGATTTAATGTTAATGATAAAGTATGTTAGAGAAAGACCCCACTGAATGATTTAGAACATGAAGAATCATATTTGTTTTGGTAAAATGTGTTTTATAACATAAGGAAGTGAAATTTCATCACCAAAGAGCGGACACCCTAAGTTTTAATGCTAATTTCTTTCAATTCTACATTTACATTTACATTTACGTCATTTAGCAGACGCTCTTATCCAGAGCGACTTACAAATTGGTGCATTCACCCTATAGCCAGTGGGATAACCAATTCTACACATTTGACATGGCGTATGATGTGTTTATATGCTATCTGAGCGACTCAAACATTATAACAAAAATCAATGGGGGTGCCATGACATTTTAGGAATGTTAGATTCTCCCTGACTGTCTAGTTTTTATTTTGGTGGTTGATGGTTGTCAAAGATTATCTAAAAAAAGTATATATATAGCTCCATTATATTTTCTACATATTTTACATGTAGAAAGGGAGGGGGAGTGGCATCAATAATTTAGAAACTACGCCCCGCCGCTGCTAAATAAATGTAGGGGGAACACTGAAAACTAATTAATTTGATTCAAGTCTTTTTAATAAACTATATTATTTCAGTTCAGAGGACTAAGCTACTGGTTGAAATAATGATCTGTTAAGGTTTTTAGTTGAGCAATGTTCTGTAACATTTCCTGCTAACGAACCCTTACTCCTATACCATTCTTTATGTTGATCAACAGGAGATATAAATGCCAACATAGCATCTATCTTGAAATCGAACTGGTTATATTCAAGTCTTTTAATTACCTATATTACATTAGAGCACTGCACAGCTGTATTAACGATCACTTCATGTTCTAAGTTCAATAATATTCTGTACAGTCAACCGCTAACAAGTCCCTTTACTAGTCTTCGAGACGCTGATCAACAAACGTGATCTGAATGCCAATGTGTTGGTGTGTGATAACAGAGCTCAGTAGAGAAGGCTTGGAAGTGTTAGAGGAGTCGTCTCATGATGTAAAGACCACTGCTTCCCATTAAGCTGTAATTAAAACTGGGGCCATTCTTTATACTCTCCATTGAATCTCCACTGATGGCTAAGTTCTAATACAGTTCTCAGTATTAGCTTAAGTTGCACTTCCCATTCTATTTAAATGTTTTCCTTGTTATTTTGCACTCTCTGTCAGTGATGTCAAACACATACATTGTTTGAGAATGTTAAGTAGCAATAAGGGTATCAATATTCCAGCATCCCCAATGAAGAATGAAAACTGTATAACATAAATAATAGCCTTCGGGGACAACTTGATGTCTTGTGTCTTGTGAGATATGTGGAGACTTGTTCAGATGTGATGATTTGTTCAATCATTCGCTGCGAACATGGAGTCCTGGTATGATTTTATTTGACAGGTTTTAATGTAGATAATGCAGACCCTGAGGGTGAGTGTGACGGAAAGTTCCAACAACTAGTCCAAAGGCCATTGTTTTAACAATGAATAATATACAGTCATGCCAATTGGTGGTAACAGCACAGAACAAAGCATAAACATAGAATTATGAAAAAAAACGGTATGATTTAATTCCACCACCAGACATCTACAACAACGTTGACAATCCAAATGTAATTGCGAGAGATTATGAACTTCTATGCTGGAAGAGAACATATTGATTGATTATAAAACAGGAAATGTTTTGTCTGTGTTGTGCCTATTACAGTGGCTTGTGGGTAATTTCTGCCTGGAGCACTCCAATTGTCTGATTGCCCAGACATTCCATTGGGTACATTTTAAGGCAGTGTTTTATTTAAAAACCCACACAGTCAAAGCCCCACATAGCCTAAGACTCTGAGGATACAGACGAAGTCATAAAACAGTAAACACGAGTATAAAGCATGGAAATGAATAGAGGTCCTTTATAAGAAACCACCCTGCTGGGTTTTGAGATGAATGCTCCACATGTACCACCAAAACAGTACTTAAAAAATAAGTAAGAGGAACCCTTACTAAGTTACTACTTTATTTCCCATTACAGAGAGGCCCTACTGAGGAACTGATGGAAGTCAAGTGAGGTCTAAGGGCTCCACTTAATCAAAAGGAAGAAAAGAGAGAAAGAACACATTTTCAAGACTAGGATGAGTTATTCTGTTGAATAACTTACCTCAACAGTTTTAAGTGAATAGGGCCAACAGTTTTGCTTTCATGTAAGATAATATGGAAGATACCTAAAATATGTTAAATAAAGTAGGCTCAAACTCAATAAAAAAGGTTATTCACAATATGGAAAAGTCACAAAGGCTATATGAGAAATTTATAAAATAAAGCATT